>NC_041387.1:413840050-413896482 GCF_002162155.2 Triticum dicoccoides
GTCCAATTCGGACCAGAGGGAGAGGGGGCGCGCGGCCCACCCTGGCTGCCCCTCTCTCTTTCCACCAAGGCCCATGTGGCCCATTATCTCTCCCGGGGGGTTCCGGTAACCCTCCAGCACTCCGATTTTCTCCGAAAACGTCCGGAACACTTCCGGTGTCCGAATATAGTCATCCAATATATCAATCTTTATGTCTCAACCATTTCGAGACTCCTCGTCATGTCCATGATCACATCCGGGACTCCGAACAAACTTCGGTAGATCAAAACTTATAAACTCATAATAAAACTGTCATCATAATGTTAAGCATGCGGACCCTACGGGTTCGAGAACTATGTAGACATGACCTAGAACTATTCTTGGTCAATAACCAATAGCGGAACCTGGATGCCCATATTGGTTCCTACATATTCTACGAAGATCTTTATCAGTCAAACCGCATAACAACATACATTGTTCCCTTTGTCATCGGTATGTTACTTGCCCGAGATTTGATCGTTGGTATCCAATACCTAGTTCAATCTCATCACTGGCAAGTCTCTTTACTCGTTACGTAATGCATCATTCCGTAACTAACTCATTAGCTACATTGCTTGCAAGGCTTATAGTGATGTGCATTACCGAGAGGGCCCAGAGATACCTCTCCGACAATCGGAGTGACAAAACCTAATCTCGAAATACGCCAACCCAACATGTACCTTCGGAGACACCTGTAGTACTCCTTTATAATCACCCAGTTACGTTGTGACGTTTGGTAGCACCCAAAGTGTTCCTCCGGTAAACGGGAGTTGCATAATCTCATAGTTACAGGAACATGTATAAGTCATGAAGAAAGCAATAGCAATATACTAAAGGATCAAGTGCTAGGCTAACGGAATGGGTCATGTCAATCACATCATTCTACTAATGATGTGATCCCATTAATCAAATGACAACACATGTCTATGGTTAGGAAACATAACCATCTTTGATTAATGAGCTAGTCAAGTAGAGGCATACTAGTGACGTTATGTTGGTCTATGTATTCACACATGTATAATGTTTCCGGTTAATACAATTCGAGCATGAATAATAAACATTTACCATGATATGAGGAAATAAATAATAACTTTATTATTGCCTCTAGGGCATATTTCCTTTAGTCTCCCACTTGCACTAGAGTCAATAATCTAGATTACATAGTAATGATTCTAACACCCATGGAGTCTTGGTGCTGATCATGTTTTGCTCGTGAGAGAGGCTTAGTCAATGGGTCTGCAACATTCAGATCCGTATGTATCTTGCAAATCTCTATGTCTCCCACCTGGACTTGGTCCCGGATGGAATTGAAGCGTCTCTTGATGTGCTTGGTCCTCTTGTGAAATCTGGATTCCTTTGCCAAGGCAATTGCACAGGTATTGTCACAGAAGATCTTCATTGGTCCCGATGCACTAGCTATAACACCTAGATCGGAAATGAACTCCTTCATCCAGACTCCTTCATTTGCTGCTTCCGAAGAAGCTATGTATTCCGCTTCACATGTAGATCCCGCCACGACGCTTTGTTTAGAACTGCACCAACTTACAGCTCCACCGTTTAATAAAAACACGTATCCGGTTTGCGATTTAGAATCGTCCGGATCAGTGTCAAAGCTTGCATCGACGTAACCATTTACGACTAGCTCTTTGTCACCTCCATATACGAGAAACATATCCTTAGTCCTTTTCAGGTATTTCAGGATGTTCTTGACCGCTGTCCAGTGATCCACTCCTGGATTACTTTGGTACCTTCCTGCCAAGCTTATTCCTAAGCATACGTCAGGTCTGGTACACAGCATTGCATACATGATAGAGCCTATGGCTGAAGCATAGGAAACATCTTTCATTTTCTCTCTATCTTCTGTTGTGGTCGGGCATTGAGTTTGACTCAACTTCACACCTTGTAGAACGGGCAAGAACACTTTCTTTGCCTGATCCATTTTGAACTTTTTCAAAAAATTTCAAGGTATGTGCTTTGTGAAAGTCCTATTAAGCGTCTTGATCTATCTCTATAAATCTTGATGCCCAATATGTAAGCAGCTTCACCGAGGTCTTCCATTGAAAAACTTTTATCCAAGTATCCCTTAATGCTATCCAGAAATTCTATATCATTTCCAATTAATAATATGTCATCTACATATAATATCAGAAATGCTACAGAGCTCCCACTCACTTTCTTGTAAATACAGGCTTCTCCAAAAGTCTGTATAAAACCATATGCCTTGATCACACTATCAAAGCGTTTATTCCAACTCCGAGATGCTTGCACCAGTCCATAAATGGATCGCTGGAGCTTGCACACTTTGTTAGCACCTTTTGGATCAACAAAACCTTCTGGATGCATCATATACAACTCTTCTTCCAGAAATCCATTCAAGAATGGAGTTTTGACATCCATTTCCCAAATTTCATAATCATGAAATGCAGCAATAGCCAACATGATTCGGACAGACTTAAGCATCGCTACGGGTGAGAAAGTCTCATCGTAGTCAACCCCTTGAACTTGTCGAAAACCTTTCGCAACAAGTCGAGCTTTATAGACAGTTACATTACCATCAGCGTCAGACTTCTTCTTAAAAATCCATTTATTCTCAATGGCTTGCCGATCATCGGGCAAGTCAACCAAAGTCCATACTTTGTTTTCATACATGGATCCTATCTCAGATTTCATGGCCTCTAGCCATTTTGCGGAATCTGGGCTCATCATCGCTTCCTCATAGTTCGTAGGTTCATCATGGTCAAGTAACATGACTTCCAGAATAGGATTACCGTACCACTCTGGTGCGGATCTTACTCTGGTAGACCTACGAGGTTCAGTAGAAACTTGATCTAAAGTTTCATGATCAATATCATTAGCTTCCTCACTGATTGGTGTAGGTGTCACAGAAACCGATTTCTGGGATGAACTACTTTCCAATAAGGGAGCAGGTACAGTTACCTCATCAAGTTCTACTTTCCTCCCACTCACTTCTTTCGAGAGAAACTCCTTCTCTAGAAAGGATCCATTCTTAGCAACGAATGTTTTGCCTTCGGATCTGTGATAGAAGGTGTACCCAACAGTCTCTTTTGGGTATCCTATGAAGACACATTTCTCTGATTTAGGTTCGAGCTTATCTGGTTGAAGTTTCTTCACATAAGCATCGCAGCCCCAAACTTTAAGAAACGACAACTTTGGTTTCTTGCCAAACCATAGTTCATAAGGCGTCATCTCAACGGATTTTGATGGTGCCCTATTTAACATGAATGCGGCCGTCTCTGAAGCATAACCCCAGAACGATAGCGGTAAATCAGTAAGAGACATCATAGATCGCACCATATCTAGTAAAGTACGATTACAACGTTCGGACACACCATTTCTTTGTGGTGTTCCAGGTGGCGTGAGTTGCGAAACTATTCCGCATTGTTTCAAATGTAAACCAAACTCGTAACTCAAATACTCTCCTCCACGATCAGATCGTAGAAACTTTATTTTCTTGTTACGATGATTTTCCACTTCACTCTGAAATTCTTTGAACTTTTCAAATGTTTTAGACTTGTGTTTCATTAAGTAGATATACCCATATCTGCTCAAATCATCTGTGAAGGTGAGAAAATAATGATATCCGCCACGAGCTTCAACATTCATCGGACCACATACATCTGTATGTATGATTTCCAACAAATCTGTTGCTCTCTCCATAGTACAGGAGAACGGTGTTTTAGTCATCTTGCCCATGAGGCACGGTTCGCAAGTACCAAGTGATTCATAATCAAGTGATTCCAAAAGCCCATCAGTATGGAGTTTCTTCATGCGCTTTACACCGATATGACCTAAACGGCAGTGCCACAAATAAGTTCCACTCTCATTATCAACTCTGCATCTTTTGGCTTCGACATTATAAATATGTGTATCACTACTTTCGAGATTCAATAAAAATAGACCACACTTCAAGGGTGCATGACCATAAAAGATATTACTCATATAAATAGAACAACCATTATTCTCTGATTTAAATCAATAACCGTCTCGCATCAAACAAGATCCAGATATAATGTTCATGCTCAATGCTGGCACCAAATAACAATTATTCAGGTCTAAAACTAATCCCGAAGGTAGATGTAGAGGTAGCGTGCCGACCGCGATCACATCGACTTTGGAACCGTTTCCCACTTGCATCGTCACCTCGTCCTTTGCCAGTGCTTGCTTATTCCGTAGTCCCTGTTTCGAGTTGCAAATATTAGCAACAGAACCAGTATCAAATACCCAGGTGCTACTACGAGCTCTAGTAAGGTACACATCAATAACATGTATATCACATATACCTTTGTTCACCTTGCAATCCTTCTTATCCGCCAAATACTTGGGGCAGTTCCGCTTCCAGTGTCCAGTCTGCTTGTAGTAGAAGCACTCAGTTTCAGGCTTAGGTCCAGACTTGGGTTTCTTCTCTTGAGCAGCAACTTGCTTGCTGTTCTTCTTGAAGTTCCCCTTCTTCTTTCCTTTGCCCTTTTTCTTGAAACTAGTGGTCTTGTTGACCATCAACACTTGATGCTCCTTCTTGATTTCTACCTCCGCAGCTTTTAGCATTGCGAAGAGCTCAGGAATTGTCTTGTTCATCCCTTGCATATTATAGTTCATCACGAAGCTCTTGTAGCTTCGTGGCAGTGATTGGAGAATTCTGTCAATGACGCTATCATCCGGAAGATTAACTCCCAGTTGAATCAAGTGATTATTATACCCAGACATTTTGAGTATATGCTCACTGACAGAACTATTCTCCTCCATCTTGCAGCTGTAGAACTTATTGGAGACTTCATATCTCTAAATCCGGGCATTTGCTTGAAATATTAACTTCAACTCCTGGAACATCTCATATGCTCCAT
This sequence comes from Triticum dicoccoides, assembly GCF_002162155.2. Taxonomy (NCBI): domain Eukaryota; kingdom Viridiplantae; phylum Streptophyta; class Magnoliopsida; order Poales; family Poaceae; genus Triticum; species Triticum dicoccoides. Next base: position 413,844,928 of record NC_041387.1, read on the forward strand.
GACGTTCAAAACGTCATTGAAGACCCGGTTCTAAGCCGTAAAGCATGGCACATTGAACTATTGAGTAGTCATCAGCTTTGCTCTGCTAGACGTTCTTAACGCCGTCAGTTGCATCAGCAGCAGGCCTGGCACACAGCGGTGCTTCTAGGACATAATTCTTCTGTGCAGCAATGAGGATAATCCTCAAGTTATGGACCCAGTCCGTGTAATTGCTACCATCATCTTTCAACTTTGCTTTCTCAAGGAACGCATTAAAATTCAACGGAACAACAGCACGAGCCATCTATCTACAACAAACATAGACAAGCAAAATACTATCAGGTACTAAGTTCATGATAAATTTAAGTTCAATTAATCATATTACTTAAGAACTCCCACTTAGACAGACATCTCTCTAGTCATCTAAGTGATCACGTGATCCAAATCAACTAAACCATAACCGATCATCACGTGAGATGGAGTAGTTTTCAAAGGTGAACATCACTATGTTGATAATATCTACTATATGATTCACGCTCGACCTTTCGGTCTCCGTGTTCCGAGGCCATATCTGCATATGCTAGGCTCGTCAAGTTTAACCTGAGTATTCTGCGTGTGCAAAACTGGCTTGCACCCGTTGTAGATGGACGTAGAGCTTATCACACCCGATCATCACGTGGTGTCTGGCCACGACGAACTTTGGCAACGGTGCATACTCAGGGAGAACACTTCTTGATAATTTTAAGTGAGAGATCATCTTAAAATGCTACCGTCAAACAAAGCAAGATAAGATGCATAAAGGATAAACATCACATGCAATCAATATAAGTGATATGATATGGCCATCATCATCTTGTGCTTGTGATCTCCATCTTCGAAGCACCGTCGTGATCTCCATCGTAGCATCGTTGTCGTTACGCCATCTATTGCTTCTACGACTATCGCTACCGCTTAGTGATAAAGTAAAGCAATTACAGGGCGTTTTGCATTTCATACAATAAAGCGACAACCATATGGCTCCTGCCAGTTGCCGATAACTTCGGTTACAAAACATGATCATCTCATACAATAAAATATAGCATCACGTCTTGACCATATCACATCACAACATGCCCTGCAAAAACAAGTTAGACGTCCTCTACTTTGTTGTTGCAAGTTTTACGTGGCTGCTACGGGCTTAGCAAGAACCGTTCTTACCTACGCATCAAAACCACAACGATAGTTCGTCACGTTAGTGTTGTTTTAACCTTCGCAAGGACCGGGCGTAGCCACACTCGATTCAGCTAAAGTGAGAGAGACAGAGACCCGCAAGTCACCCTTAAGCACGAGTGCTCGTAACGGTGAAACCAGTCTCGCGTAAGCGTATGCGTAATGTCGGTCCGGGAAGCTTCATCTCACAATACCGCCGAACCAAATTATGACATGCTGGTAAGCAGTATGACTTGTATCGCCCACAACTCACTTGTGTTCTACTCGTGCGTATAACATCAACGCATAAAACCTGGCTCTGATACCACTGTTGGGGAACGTAGTAATTTCAAAAAAATTCCTACGCACACACAAGATCATGGTGATGACATAGCAACAAGAGGGGAGAGTGTTGTCCATGTACCCTCGTAGACCGTAAGCGGAAGCGTTAGCACAACGCGGTTGATGTAGTCGTACGTCTTCACAATCCGACCGATCCAAGCACCGAACGTACGGCACCTCCGAGTTCAGCACACGTTCAGCTCGATGACGATCCTCGGGCTTCGATCCAGCAAAGCTTCGGGGATGAGTTCCGTCAGCACAACGGCGTGGTGACGATGATGATGTTCTACCAGCGCAGGGCATCGCCTAAACTCCGCGACGATATGACCGAGGTGGAATATGGTGGAGGGGGGCACCGCACACGGCTAAGGAACGATCCGTAGATCAACTTGTGTGTCATGAGGTGCCCCCTGCCCCCGTATATCAAGGAGGGAGGGGGGAGGCCGGCCGGCCCTTGTGGGCGCGCCAAGGAGGAGGAGTCCTCCTCCTAGTAGGAGTAGGACTCCCCCTTTCCTACTCCTACTAGGAGGGGAAAGGAAGGGGGGGAGGGGGAAGGAAAGAGGGGGGCGCCGCCCCCCCCCCCTCCAAGTCCAATTTGGACCAGAGGGAGAGGGGGCGCGCGGCCCACCCTAGCCGCCCCTCTCTCTTTCCACCAAGGCCCATGTGGCCCATTATCTCTCCCGGGGGGGTTCCGGTAACCCTCTGGCACTCCGGTTTTCTCCGAAAACGTCCGGAACACTTCCGGTGTCCAAATATAGTCATCCAATATATCAATCTTTATGTCTCGACCATTTCGAGACTCCTCGTAATGTCCATGATCACATCCGGGACTCCGAACAAACTTCGGTACATCAAAACTTATAAACTCATAATAAAACTGTCATCGTAACGTTAAGCGTGCGGACCCTACGGGTTCGAGAACTATGTAGAAATGACCTAGAACTATTCTTGGTCAATAACCAATAGCGAAACCTGGATGCCCATATTGGTTCCTACATATTCTACGAAGATCTTTATCGGTCAAACCGCATAACAACATACGTTGTTCCCTTTGTCATCGGTATGTTACTTGCCCGAGATTTGATCGTCGATATCCAATACCTAGTACAATATCGTCACTGGCAAGTCTCTTTACTCGTTACCTAATGCATCATTCCATAACTAACTCATTAGCTACATTGCTTGCAAGGCTTATAGTGATGTGCATTACCGAGAGGGCCCAGAGACACCTCTCCGACAATCGGAGTGACAAAACCTAATCTCGAAATACGCCAACCCAACATGTACCTTCAGAGACACCCGTAGTACTCCTTTATAATCACCCAGTTACGTTGTGACGTTTGGTAGCACCCAAAGTGTTCCTCCGATAAACAGGAGTTGCATAATCTCATAGTTACAGGAACATGTATAAGTCATGAAGAAAGCAATAGCAATATACTAAACGATCAAGTTCTAGGCTAACGGAATGGGTCATGTCAATCACATCATTCTACTAATGATGTGATCCCATTAATCAAATGACAACACATGTCTATGGTTAGGAAACATAACCATCTTTGATTAATGAGCTAGTCAAGTAGAGGCATACTAGTGACGTTATGTTGGTCTATGTATTCACACATGTATAATGTTTCCGGTTAATACAATTCTAGCATGAATAATAAACATTTATCATGATATGAGGAAATAAATAATAACTTTATTATTGCCTCTAGGGCATATTTCCTTCATAAGTGTCATCCCTGAATCAATAATGCTGACACACACAGTACTCGAGGAATTATAGCAGAGTTCAATCACACACTTATTACATCGAGGTTCTCATAAAGAGTATGTTACACAAAAATAGTATGGCTGAAGGCCATCTAAACTAAATAACTGCGGAAGCTTCGAAGGTAAATGAGTCCATCAACTCCGGCGGCATAGCTGAGTGCATGACAACAACCTATCGAACCTTATTCATCGTTTGAGTAGTTTGCAACATGAGACGTTGCAGCCGTGTAGGTCAGCACATTGAATATGCTCGCAGAGTTACACTGTAAATTAATGAATGCAAGAACTATATCTACATGCAATATTTGGCTGGTGGAGGCTCTCAGTTTATGATTTTGCATAAAGCTAGTTTTTCCCTACAACAAAGGAATAAATTTTTTTACTACTCCCAAGTTGTACCAATATTTGAGAAGGTTCCTCCAACTCAAATCCCAATTAAATAAGTACCATCATTAAACCCAATTCAGTTAATTTAAGAGTGATGAGATCAACAGTAATATCGAATTCTAGATACTCAAGATGTCCATAACCGGGGACACGGCTAACCATGATTGGTTTATACACTCTGCAGAGGTTGTGCACTTTTCTCCACAAGGCTCGACCGCATCCATGATCGGAAGATCAAGACATAGTCTTTCTGAAGCATTAACTCTCTACTCTGGGCAGACCAGTACACCTACTTTCCCCTACATCTGCCAGTCCACCTCTTCGAGAACTCATACAACTTACTCAACTATGCTAGAGCCCATAATGGCTTGTGGCTGCACACGGAAGTTTCTAGTCATGAAATATCACATGATCCCTTTGAGCCTGGGTGGCAAACCAAGGAAAAATCACACGGGTACTCCGGGATTTCCCAAATGGACAAACACTGGATTCTCCAGGTGCCCCAACCAATGCACCCAGATGTGCATTAACTCTCACAACTTCCATGTGTATCACGATCCAATCCCCATCTACGAGCATGGCTAAGCAATAATAGAGCATAATGTATATTCCCGGGGTGATCAAAAGGTATTAGGTTCCTTCCTCAAGTACTACAACCAAACCAGACGTTCCCAATCCTACTCATGCAAATATTTGAGGGGCAGAACTAATGCATAGTAAAACTGGATATAGAAGAGTATGATCAAAGTGTAACTTGCCTAGCTGACGATCTGCAAACTCTAGTGATTCGTAGTAACAAGCTTCCCACTCCGGATAATCTAGCATAGACAAAAAGTAGCATACATAAGCAAACAATCAAACGAAACAAAGAGAAATCGAGAAAAGATCCAAATAAAACACGAAATAAGCAAATGACTAACTAAACAGAAAACAAAACCTACCAGTATTATTTTAGTGTGAATTAGATCTTAACAGTAGGTACATGTGATTAGCTACGATTTGCAAAAAGAATCAACTCAAATGGAGTGACGAAACTCAAGATACAAACGAAACAAAATCGGATACTAATCTGAACTAAACTCAAATTTAAATTGTCAAAATCATGTTCAAGTTGGTTTACTGGAAAGAAGAGAGTTACGAAGATTTAGGCGTTGGTTTCACCTAAATTGGATAAACGAGCAAAGAGTTACGCTAGTTTTAAGATCAGGGGCTAAATCATGATAAAACTTATTCGCGGGTAGGTCCCTGGGCGAAAATAAAACTAAAAAGAAAAATTCTATCGAATGAACGTCCGCTAACGGAACATAACGAACGAATCTGTTCGTTATAAGAAACTAACGGGTGAACGTTCGTTAACTAACGAACAAGAAAAAATGATCTAATAAAAAAACCGAAAAACAAAACCGGCGAACCGAGGCGGTTTTTTACTGGCTAACCGGAGTTGACCAAGATGGTGGGATCCGGTGGGAGAGGCGGCGGCGACGCGGGGCGGCGCGGGCGGTTGGTGGCGGCGCGGTAGCGGGCGGCAGCGCTAGCAGACGGCGGTGCGGCTGCGGCATGCAGCGGCGCGGGTGGCAGTGGCGGTGGTGCTCGACGGCGGTGGGTGCGACTGGCGGTGGCGCGGCTTGAGGAGAGGATGGGGGGCGACTCCTTATAAATGGCGAGGAAGGCGGCGCGGCGCTGGGCCGGCCTTGGAAGTTTTTGTTTAACGATTTCCTTAATGAAAATCCCAATAAATAAAAATAAAAATCTAAAAATTCCAGAAACAATTTTTACCGTCCCTACCTAATATTTGGGACAATATGAACATTTTTCTAGACTAAATGCAATTTTTAAAATGCAAGTTTTTCTCTAATTCAAATAAAACTACAAATAAAATTCAAATAAAATAATAATTTGATTTCAAAATTTCTTCTCCAATATTTCTCCTCTGTTTTTGAAGAAGTCATTTTATCTTCTCTCATTTATTTTTATTGTTGGAAATAATTGGAAATAAATTATTGAAAATCAAATTAATCCTCTTTTCAAATTTGAAATAAATTCAAATAAGAAATTTAAATGAAACCTCCAACTGTCTCGTTGGGTCCTTGAGTTGCTTAAGATTTCTAGGATCACAACCAAATGCAAATAAAATATGATATGCAGATGATGATCTATGTATAACATCCAAACTCAAAATTGGGACGTTACAATGTTATAGAAATTGTTGAACTCTCATGATTCACTTATATTATTTTGAAAGTCTTTTTATACAGCATGGTAATTTGCTTTGGTTATAAAATTAGTCCTAATATGATAGGCATCCAAGAGGGATATAATAAAAACTTTCATATAAAGTGCATTGAATACTATGAGAAGTTTGGTATCTTATGATTGTTTTGAGATATAAAGATGGTGATATTAGTCATGCTAGTGAGTAATTGTGAATTGGAGAAATACTTGTGTGGAGGTTTGTGATTCCTGTAGCATGCACATATGGTGAACCGTTATGTAACGAAGTTGGAGCATGGGGTATTTATTGATTGTCTTCCTTATGAGTGGCGGTCGGGGATGAGCAGTGGTCTTTTCCTACCAATCTATCCCCCTAGAGATTGGGCTTTGTACTTTGTTTTGATGAATAATATATTTTTGCAATAAGTATGTGAGTTCTTTATGACTAATGTTGAGTCCATGGATTATACGCATTTTCACCCTTCCACCGTTGCTAGCCTCTCTAGTACCACGCAACTTTCGTCGTACCATACACCCACCATATACCTTCCTCAAAACAGCCACCATACCTACCTATTATGTAATTTCCATAGACATTCCAAGATATATTGCCATGCAACTGTCCGCCGTTCTGTTTATTATGGCACGCTTCATCATTATCATATTGGTTTGCATGACCATGTAGTTGACATCGTATTTGTGGCAAAGCCACCTTTCATAATTCTTTCATACATGTCACTCTTGAGTCATTGCAGATACCGGTACACCGCCGGAGGCATTCATATAGAGTCATATTTTTGTTCTAAGTATCGAGTTGTAATTCTTGAGTTGTAAGTAAATAGAAGTGTGATGATCATCATTATTAGATCATTGTCCCATGTGAGGAATTGAAAAAAAGAGGCCAAAGAAGCCAGACAAAAAAAATGATGAGAGAAAAAGAGACAAGGGGAAATGTTACTATTCTTTTTCCACACTTGTGCTTCAAAGTAGCACCATGATCTTCATGATAGAGAGTCTCCTATTTTGTCACTTTCATATACTAGTGGGATTTTTTTCATTATAGAACTTGGCTTGTATATTCCAACAATGGGATTCCTCAAATCGCCCTAGGTCTTCATGAGCAAGCAAGTTGGATGCACACCTACTTAGTTTTTCTTTTTGAGCTTTCATAAACTTATAGCTCTAGTGCAACTGTTGCATGGCAATCCCTACTCACTCACATTGATATCTATTGATGGGCATCTCCATAGCCCGTTGATATGCCTAGTTGATGTGAGACTATATCCCTCTTTTTGTCTTCTCCACAACCACCATATTCTCCACCTATAGTGATATGTCAGTGGCCCGTGCTCATGTGTTGCGTGAAAGTTGAAAAGGTTTTAGAACACCAAAAGTATGAAACAATTTCTCGGCTTGTCGTCGGGGTTGTGCATGATTTGAATATTTTGTGTGATGAAGATGGAGCATAGCCAGACTATATGGTTTCATAGGGATAACTTTCTTTGGCCATGTTATTTTGAGAAGACATAATTGCCTTGTTAGTATGCTTGAAGTATTATTGTTTTTATGTCAATATTAAAATTTTGTTTTGAATCTTATAGATCTGAACATTCATGCCACAATAAATAAAAATTACATGGATAAATATGTTAGGTAGCATTCCACATCAAAAAATCTATTTTTATAATTTACCTACTCGAGGACGAACAAGAATTAAGCTTGGGGATGCTTGATACATCTCCAATGTATCTATAATTTTTGATTGTTCCACGTTATTATATTATCTGTTTTGGATGTTTTATATGCATTAATATGCTATTTTATATTATTTTTTGGGACTAACCTATTAACCTAGAGCCTAGTGCCAGTTTCTGTTTTTCCTTGTTTTTGAGCTTCGTAGAGAAGGAATGCCAAATGGAGTCCAAACAGAATAAAACCTTCGTGATGATTTTTATTGGACCAGAAGACACCCAAGAGACTTGGAGATCAAGTCGGAAGAGCCACGAGGCGGCCACAAGGTGGAAGGCGCGCGCCCTTCCCTGTGCCCCCCCCCCTCCCCCCCGTGACTCCACCAACCTACTTCTTCGTCCTATATATTCCCAAATATCCCCAAACCACCAAAAGCATCCACACAAACACTTTTCCACCGCTGCAACCTTCTATGCCAATGAGATCCCATCTAGGGGCTTTTTCCGGCATCCTGCCGGAGGGGGATTCGATCATGGAGGGCTTCTACATCAACTCTATTGCCCTACCTCAGACCTACAGGTCCATAGCTACTAGCTAGATGGCTTCTTTTCTCTCTTTGATTCTCAATACCATGTTCTCCTCAATGTTCTTGGAGATCTATCCGATGTAATCTTTTTTGCGGTGTGTTTGTCGAGATCCGATGAATTGTGGATTTATGATCAGCTTATCTATGAATATTATTTAAATCTTCTCTGAATTCTTATATGCATGATTTGATATCTTTGTAATTCTCTTCAAACTATCGGTTTAGCTTGGCCAATTAGATTGCTTTTTCTTGCAATGGGAGACGTGCTTAGCTTTGGGTTCGATCTTGCGGTGTCCTTTCCCAGTAACAGTAGGGGCAGCAAGTCACGTATTGTATTGTTGCCATCGAGGATAAAAAGATGGGGTTTACATCATATTGCTTGCAATTATTCCTCTACATCATGTCATATTACTTAATGTGTTACTCTGTTCGTCATGAACTTAATGCTCTAGATGCAGGCAAGAGTCGATCGATGTGTGGAGTAATAGTAGTAGATGCAGGCAGAAGTCGGTCTACTTGACACGGACGTGATGCCAATATTTCATAATCATTGCCTTAGATATCGTCACAACTTTGCGCTTTTCTATCAATTGCTCTCAGTAATTTGTTCACCCACCGTATTATTTGCTATCTTGAGAGAAGCCACTAGTGAAACCTATGGCCCAGGGGTCTATTTTCCATCATATAAGTTTTTGATCTACTATTTTGCAATCTTTTACTTTCCGATCTATAAACCAAAAATACATAAAATATTTACTTTATCTTTTGTTTAGTTTCATCTATCTCTATCAGATCTCACTTTTGCAAGTAACCGTGAAGGGATTGACAACCCCTTTATCGCGTTGGGTGCAAGTTGTTTGATTGTTTGTGCAGGTCTTGGTGATTTGTGCATTATCTCCTACTAGATTGATACCTTGGTTCTCTAACTGAGATAAATACTTATATCTACTTTGCTGCATCACCATTTCCTATTCAAGGGAAAAATCAATGCAAGCTCAAGAAGTAGCAGATGGCAAAGTGAACAAAGGTATATATGATATACATGTTATTGATGTGTTCCTTGCTAATGCTCATAGTAGCACCTGGGTATTTGATACTGGTTCGGTTGCTCATATTTCTTACTCGAAACAGGAGCTGGTAAGGATGAGGTGACGCTGCGCGTCGGAAATGGTTCCAAGGTTGATGTGATCGCCGTTGGCACGCTACCTCCACATCTACCTTCGGGATTAGTTTTAGACCTTAATAATTGTTATTTGGTGCCAGTGTTGACCATGAACATTATATCTGGATCTTGTTTATTGCGAGACGGTTATTCATTTAAATCAAAGAGTAATGGTTGTTCTATTTATATGAGTAACATCTTTTATGGTCATGCCCCCTTAGTGAATGGTCTATTCTTGTTGAATCTCTATTGTAGTGATACACATATTCATAATATTGATGCCAAAAGATGCCAAGTTGATAATGATAGTGCAACATACTTGTGGCACTGTCGTTTAGGTCATATTGGTGTAAAGCGCATGAAGAAACTCCATGTGGATGGACTTTTGGAATCACTTGATTATGAATAATTTGGGACTTGCGAACCATGCCTCATGGGAAAGATGACTGAAACTCCATTCTCTAGGACAATGGAGCGAGCTAATGACTTATTGGAAATAGTACATACTGATGTATGCGGTCCGATGAGTGTTGAAGCACTCGGCGGGTATCATTATTTTCTAACCTTCACAGATGATTTGAGTAGGTATGGGTATATCTACTTGATGAAACATAAGTCTGAAACAGTTGAAACGTTTAAAGGATTTCAGAATGAAGTGGAGAATCATCATAACAAGAAAATAAAGTTTCTACGATCTGATCGCGGAGGCGAATATTTGAGTTACGAGTTTTGCCTTCATTTAAAACAATGTGGAATAGTTTCACAACTCACGCCACCTGGAACACCACAGCTCAATGGTGTGTCCAAACGTCATAACCGTACTTTACTAGATATGGTGTGTTCTATGATGTCTCTTACCAATTTATCACTATCGTTTTGGGGTTATGCATTAGAGAAAACCGCATTCATGTTAAATAGGGAACCATCTAAATCTATTGAGACGACATCGTATGAACTATGGTTTGGCAAGAAACCTAAGTTGTCGTTCCTTAAGTTTGGGATGCGATGCTTATGTCAAAAGGCTTCATCCTAGCTCGAACCAAAGTGGAGAAGTGTGTCTTCATAGGATACCTGAAAGAAATGATTGGGTATACCTTCTACCACATATCCGAAGGCAAAATCTTTGTTGCTAAGAATGGGTCCTTTCTAGAGAAGGAATTTCTCTCGAAATAAGTGAGTGGGAGGAAAGTAGAACTTGATGAGGTAATTGTACCTTTTCTCGAACTGGAAAGTAGTACATCATAGAAAGTCGTTCTCATGATACATACACCAACCAGAGAGGAAGCAAAATGATTACGATCATGAAACTTCAAATCAAGTTACTACTGAATTTCGTAGGTTGACCAGAGCATGTTCCGCACCAGAGTGGTACGGTAAGCCTGTCCTAGAGGTCATGTTGTTGGACAACGGCGAACCTAAGAACTATGAAGAAGCTATGACAAGCCCAAATTCTGAAAAATGGCTTGAGGCCATGAAATCTAAGATAGGATCCATGTATGAGAATAAAGTGTGGACTTTGGTGGATTTGCCCGACGATCGGCAAGCCATTGAGAATAAATGGATCTTTAAGAAGAAGACGGACGTTGATGGTAATATGACTCACTATAAAGCTCTACTTGTTGCAAAAGGTTTTTGACAAGTTCAAGGGGTTGACTACGATGAGACTTTCTCACCTGTAGCGATGCTTAAGTCTTTCTGAATCATGTTAGCAATTGCCGCATTTTATGATTATGAAATCTGGCAAATGGATGTCAAAACTGCATTCCTTAACGGGTTTCTTAAGGAAGAGTTGTATATGATGCAACTAGAAGGTATTGTGGATCCTAAAGGTGATAAAAAAGTATGCAAGCTCCAGCGATCCATCTATGTACTAGTGCAAGCATCTCGGAGTTGGAATAAGCGCTTTGATGAGGTGATCAAAGCATTTGGTTTTATACAGACTTATGGTGACTGATAACCCACAAGTATAGGGGATCAATTGTAGCCTCTTTTGATAGGTAAGAGTGTCGAACCCAATGAGGAGCTAAAGGTAGAACAAATATTCCCTCAAGTTCTATCGACCACCGATACAACTCTACGCACGCTTAACGTTCGCTTTACCTAAAACAAGTATGAAACTAGAAGGACTTTGTAGGTGTTGTTGGATAGGTTTGCAAGAATATAAAGAGCACGTAAATAAAAACTAGGGGCTGTTTAGATAAAGACACAATAAAGTTAGTATAGCGAGTGTGGAAAAGTGGTGGTAGGAGTTGTGAAATTGTCCCTAAGCCATTGACTACTTTACTAGACCGATAGCAAGTTTTATGTGGGAGAGGCCACTGCTAGCATGTCATCCCTGACTTGGAATTCTATGCACTTATGATTGGAACTATTAGCAAGCATCCGCAACTACTAACGTTCATCAAGGTAAAAACCAACCATAGCCTTAAGATATATTGGTCCCCCTTCAATCCCTTGTGCATCAATTTCTATGCTAGGTTGAAGCTTCTGTCACTCTTGCCCTCCAATATATAGTCCTATCAACATACAACTAACCCTATGGTGTGATCCACGCGCGCGCTCATATGATGGGCACCAAAGGACAGCAACATAACCACAAGCAAATTAAACCAATCATAGCAATTCACCAATTACCGATAGGACAACGAAAATCTACTCAGACATCATAGGATGGCAACACATCATTGGATAATAATATGAAGCATAAAGCACCATGTTCAAGTAGAGGGTACAGCGGATTGTGGGAGAGTGGACCGCTGTAGATAGATGGGGGAAGGTGATGGAAATGTTGGTGAAGATGACAGAGGTGTTGGCGTAGATTGCGGTGACGATGATGGCTCTGGCGGCGTTCCGGGGCCACCGGGAAAGAGGGGGAGAGAGCCCCCCTTCTTCTTCTTCTTCCTTGACCTTCTCCCTAGATGGGAGAAGGGTTTCCCCTCTGGTCCTTGGCTTCCATGCCATGGGAGGGGCAAGAGCCCCTCCGAGATTGGATATGTCTCTCTGTCTCTCTATGTTTCTGCCTTCCTGATTCTGGCCTTCCACCATTTCTTATATTCCCGGAGATCCGTAACTCCGATTGGGCTGGAATTTTAACACGGTTTTTATCCGGATATCAGCTTTCTTGCGGCAAAAGAAGGGCACCAACCGCCTTACGGGGTGTCCATAAGGGCCCAGGGCACGCCTAACCCCTGGGGCGCGCCCCCTGCCTCGTGGCCCCCTTGGGCATCATCTCGTGTTGATTCTTCTACCCAAAAATCATAAATATTCCAAAAAAATCTCCGTCAGTTTTTATCCCGTTTGGACTCCGTTTGATATGGGTTTTCTGCGAAACAAAAAACATGCAACAAACAGGAACTAGCATTGGGCACTGGATCAATATGTTAGTCCCAAAAATAGTATAAAAAGTTTCCAAAATTATATTAAAGTTGTAGAATATTGGCATGGAACAATCAAAAATTACAGATACAACGGAGACGTATCAGCGTCCCCAAGCTTAATTCATGCTTGTCCTCGAGTAGGTAAATGATAAAAAAGATAGCTTTTGATGTGGAATGCTACCTAGCATAATCTTGATCATATATCTAATCATGGCATGAATATTAAGATACGAGTGATTCAAGGCAATAGTCTATCATTTGACATTAAGACAATAATACTTCAAGCATACTAATAAATCAATTATGTCTTATCAAAATAACATAGCCAAATAAAGCTTATCCCTACAAAATCATATAGTTTTCCATGCTTCATTTTCTTCACACAAAATGCTCCCATCATGCACAATCCCGGTTTCAGCCAAGCAATTGGTTCATACTTTTTAACGCGCTTCAGCCTTTTCAACCCTCACGCAATACATGAGCATAAGCCATGGATATAGCATGACAGGTGGAATAGAGTATGATGGTGGAGGTTGTGTGGAGAATAGAAAAGGGAGAAAGTCTCACATCGACGCGGCTAATCAACGGGCTATGAGATGCCCATCAATTGATGTCAATGCGAGGAGTAGGGATTGCCATGCAACGGATGCACTGGAGCTATAAGTGTATAAAAGCTCAAACTGAAACTAAGTGGGTGTGCATCCAACTTGCTTGCTCATGAAGACCTTGGGCATTTGAGGAAGCCCATCATCAAAATATACAAGCCAAGTTCTATAATGAAAATTCCCACTAGTATATGAAAGTGATAACTCAAGAGACTCTCTATATGAAGAACATGGTGCGATTTTGAAGCACAAGTGTGGTAAAAGGATAGTAACATTGCCCCTTCTCTCTTTTTATCTCATTTTTTTATTTTCTCTTTTTTTGGTGGGCTTCTTTGGCCTCATTTTTTTATTTGGGCTTCTTTGGCCTCTTTTCTTTTTCATAAAGTCCGGAGTCTCATCCCGACTTGTGGGGGAATCATAGTCTCCATCATCCTTTCCTCACTGGGGTAATGCTCTAATAATGATGATCATCACACTTTTATTTACTTACAACTCAATATTACAACTCGATACTAGAACAAAAATATGACTCTATATGAATGCCTCCGGCGGTGTACCGGGATGTGCAATGATCTAGCATAGCAATGACATCAAAAAATAGACGAGCCATGAAAACATCATGCTAGCTATCTTACGATCATGCAAAGCAATATGATAATGAATGCTCAAGTCATGTACATGATGATGATGGAAGTTGCATGGCAATATATCTTGGAATGACTATGGAAATGCCATGATAGGTAGGTATGGTGGCTGTTTTGAGGAAGATATAAGGAGGTCTATATGTGATAGAGCGTATTGTATCACGGGGTTTGGATGCGCCCGCGAAGTTTGCACCAACTCTCGAGGTGAGAAAGGGCAATGCACGGAACCGAAGAGGCTAGCAATGATGGAAGAGTGAGAGTGTGTATAATCCATGGACTCACATTAGTCATAAAGAACTCATATACTTATTGCAAAAGTTTATTAGCCCTCGAAGCAAAGTACTACTACACATACTCCTAGGGGAAGGGTCGCTAGGAGTTAACCATCGCGCGATCCCGACCTTCATGCAAAGATAAACAATCAAAATACAATACACGCCAATTTGGTTACATAGTTAGGAGACCATACGTGCATGCTTCAGGAATCACAAACCTTAACACCAATATTCTTACTAAACACAACCATTTACTAGAACCTCCCACATATTATCATCTCTATATCACAAAACTATTGCAAGGAATCAAACATATCATATTCAGTGATCTACAAGTTTTATGTAGGATTTTATGACTAACCATGTGAATGACCAATTCCTGTCATATCTCTAAATAGATATAAGCGAAGCAAGAGAGTTTAATTATTTCTACAAAGATATGCCCACGCTCTAACAAATATAAGTGAAGCAAAATAGCATTCTACAAATGGCGGTTTTCTATGTGAAGAGAAACAGGCAATCCAAACTTCAAATGATATAAGTGAAGCACATGAAGCATTCTATAAAGCCATTCTCAAAAGATATAAGTGAAGTGCAATGAGCATTCTATAAACCAACCAAGGACTATCTCATACAAGCATGGTGCATAAAAGAAAAGTGAAAACTATATGCAAAAGACGCTCCAAGATTTGCACATATCGCATGAATGAAACGAATCTGAAAACATACCGATACTTGTTGAAGAAAGATGGGATACCTTCTGGGGCATCCCCAAGCTTAGATGCTTGAGTCTCCTTGAATATTCACTTGGGGTGCCTTGGTCATCCCCAAGATTGAGCTCTTGCCTCTCCTCCTTTTCCTCATATCGAGACCTCCTCGATCTTCGAACACTTCATCCACACAAAACTTCAACAGAAAACTCGGTAAGATTCGTTAGTATAATAAAGCAAATCACTACTCTAAGTACTGTTTCAAAGTGATTTATATTTTGTTTTTACATTGTATCTACTGTAATATAACTTTTCCATGGCTTAATCCACTAATAGAAATTGATAGTTTCATCAAAACAAGCAAACTATGCATCAAAAACAGAATCTGTCTTAAACAGGGCAGTCTGTAGTAATCTGAACATTCACCATACTTATGGTAGCCCCAAAATTCTGAAAACATTAGCAAAAATAGACAATTTGTATAGAAAGACAATGCAAAAGCTTTCAGAACCATTTGACGTTCCAGTAAAAAATGTAAAATCGCGCACTACAGCCAAAGTTTCTGTCCTGCACCGCACAAACCAACAGGCATTGTAAACATCCTAAAGGCAAACCTTGGCACATTATTTTTATTATATAATGGAATTGTACAAGGGGATAATTATTTTTGTTGAAAAGTTTCTGTAATCAAGATTCACAAAGTTTCTGTGAGCATGAACAAAGTTCAAGGCTAGCTCCCACTTTAACAATGCTCGTCTTTCTCACTTTCGCTTTTCTTTTTGAAATTTTTTTGGGTTCCCTTCTTTATTTTTTTGTTTTTAAACTTTATGAAAGCACATAACAGAAATAAATGACTCTCTAAAACTTCCGTGTTGTCTCCCTAGCAGCGCTTTCCTTAAAGCCATTAAGCTAGGCATATAGTGCTCAAGTAATGAATCCACCCGGATCCCAAGGTATATCAAAGCCAATTTTAATTAACAATGATTTGTGATTTAGTAGTGAGCACAAAGTAACATATATCATGCAACAACAAAGTCTAACTCTCTTCCTATGCATCGGCATGTCATAAAATAACAATTCATGCACACCAAGTAAAGGCCAATGCATAGTATAAGCAGTTTCTTGCAATTCTATCATGTTGGAAACATAAAGAGGCGGAGATGTAGTTCCTCTCTCATAATAATTGCAAGTTCGAGCAGCAAGCACATGCATATTATATCTATCAAAATCATCATGTGCAACGGTAAAATGCAACCCATCAACATAATCCTTAAGAAGAGCAAACTTCTCTGATATAGTGTAGTTTGGAGAATTCAAAAAGAAAATAGGACTATTATGTGTGGGTGCAATAGCAAAATTTTCATGTTTAACATAAGGAACTATAGCAAGTTCATCTCCATAAGCATCATTCATATTGTCATCATGGCCACAAGCATAGCAAGCATCTTCAAAAAGGGGTATTTCAAGAGAATCAACGGGATCATAATAATCATCATAGCAATCATCCTTCGGTAAGCACAAAGGGAAATTAAACAATGTATGAGTTGAAGAGTTACTCTCATTAGAAGGTGGGCACGGGTGATCAATCCGCTCTTCCTCCTTTTGTTCTTTGCTCTCCTCCTCATCTTTTTCATCCAATGATCTCATAGTTTCATAAATTTCTTCTTCCATAGATTCCTGCAAAATATTAGTCTCTTCTTGGACAGTGGAGACTCTCTCAACAAAATCATCAATATCAGAATTGAATTCATAATTATCATAGCAATAATTAGGTATAGCAAAATTTTCAGGTCTATAAATAGCATCATAAAGATTTTCACACTCTTTAAACAAAGATTCAATTTAATAAGCACCCATAAAAGCAACGAATTCTTCTATTTGTTCCACATCATAGTAATCATATATACCATTAGCATAAGAAGATAAGGTTTCATTATCATTAAATTTGCATGAAAAGGGAAGGTGTGGAGCCTTCATCCTAGAGCAACAAGTATAATCATATCTCAAGCACAATACCCGAGCATGCCAATGCAACATATGAATTTGATCCCATAATAGTTTCCCTTTTTGAGACAAGCGATAATCCCTAAAGTATTCACGTTGATCTAACGTTACTCCCATTATAAAGTTGAATGGGGTTTTCTTAGGATTATCAAAGTAGTACATAATATCTTTCACATAATGAGCATCGAGGGTTTTAGGAGGTTCCCCATCTCCATGAGTAGCAAGTAAACCTAATTTTTCTGGTATTTCGTGTTCCATATCCATAACTAAAGATAGAGAACAACTTAGAACAGCAAATAAAATCTACTTAGTGATAAAGCAAACAAGCACACATGAGAATATTCAGCCCACGCTGTAACTCCCCGGCAACAGCGCCAGAAAAAGGTCTTGATAACCCACAAGTATAGGGGATCAATTGTAGCCTCTTTCGATAAGTAAGAATGTCGAACCCAATGAGGAGCTAAAGGTAGAACAAATATTCCCTCAAGTTCTATCGACCACGGATACAACTCTACGCACGCTTAACGTTCTCTTTACCTAAAACAAGTATGAAACTAGAAGGACATTGTAGGTGTTGTTGGATAGGTTTGCAAGAATATAAAGAGCATGTAAATAAAAACTAGGGGCTGTTTAGATAAAGATGCAATAAAGTTAGTATAGCGAGTGGAAAAGTGGTGGTAGGAATTGTGAAATTGTCCCTAAGCAATTGACTACTTTACTAGACCGATAGCAAGTTTTATGTGGGAGAGGCGACTGCTAGCATGTCATCCCTGACTTGGAATTCTATGCACTTATGATTGGAACTATTAGCAAGCATCCGCAACTATTAACGTTCATTAAGGTAAAACCCAACCATAGCATTAAGATATATTGGTCCCCCTTCAATCCCGTATGCATCAATTTCTATGCTAGGTTGAAGCTTCTCTCACTCTTGCCCTCCAATACATAGTCCTACCAACATACAACTAACCCTATGGTGTGATCCACGCGCGCGCTCATATGATGGGCACCAAAGGACAACAAAATAACCACAAGCAAATTAAACCAATCATAGCAATTCACCAATTATTGATAGGACAATGAAAATCTACTCAGACATCATAGGATGGCAACACATCATTGGATAATAATATGAAGCATAAAGCACCGTGTTCAAGTAGAGGGTACAGCGGGTTGCGGGAGAGTGGACCGCTGTAGATAGATGGGGAAAGGTGATGGAGATGTTGGTGAAGATGACGGAGGTGTTGGTGTAGATTGGGGTGACGATGATGGCCCCGGCGGTGTTCGGGCGCCATCAGAGAGAGGGGGAGAGAGCCCCCCTTCTTCTTCTTCCTTGACCTTCTCCCTAGATGGGAGAAGGGTTTCCCCTCTGGTCATTGGCTTCCATGGCATGGGAGGGGCGAGAGCCCCTCCGAGATTGGATCTGTCTCTCTGTCTCTCTCTATTTCTGCCTTCCTGATTCTGGCCTTTCACCGTTTCTTATATTCCCGGAGATCCGTAACTCCGACTGGGCTGAAATTTTAACACGATTTTTATCCGAATATTAGCTTTCTTGCGGCGAAAGAAGGGCACCAACCGCCTTACAAGGTGTCCACGAGGGCCCAGGGTGCGCCTGACCCCCTGGGGTGTGCCCCCTACCTCGTGGCCCCCTCGGGCATCTTCTCGCGTTGATTCTTCTACCCCAAAATTATAAATATTCCAAAAAAAATCTCCGTCAGTTTTTTTCTCGTTTGGACTTCGTTTGATATGGTTTTTCTGCGAAACAAAAAACATGCAACAAACAGGAACTGGCACTGGGCACTGGATCAATATGTTAGTCGCAAAAACAGTATAAAAAGTTGCCAAAAGTATATGAAAGTTGTAGAATATTGGCATGGAACAATCAAAAATTATAGGTACGACGAAGACGTATCAGTGACGCATGTATTTACAAGAAAGTGAGTGAGAGCTCTATAGCATTTCTAATATTATATGTGGATGACATATTGTTGCTTAGAAATGATATAGAATTTCTGGATAGCATAAAAGGATACTTGAATAAGAATTTTTCAATGAAAGACCTCGGTGAAGCTGCTTACATATTGGGCATCAAGATCTATAGGGATAGATCAAGACGCTTAATAGGACTTTCACAAAGCACATACCTTGATAAGATTTTGAAGAAGTTCAAAATGGATTAGTCCAAGAAGGGGTTCTTGCCTATTTTGCAAGGTGTGAAATTGAGTAAGACTCAAAGCCCAACCACGGCAGAAGATAGAGAGAGAATGAAAGTCATTCCTTGTACCTCGGCCATAGGTTCTATAATGTATGCCATGTTGTGTACCAGACCTGATGTGTGCCTTTACATAAGTATGGCAGGGAGGTACCAAAGTAATCCAGGAGTGGATCACTAGACAACGGTCAAGAATATTCTGAAGTACATGAAAAGTACCAAGGATATGTTTCTCATTTATGGAGGTGACAAAGAGCTCGTCGTAAAGGGTTATGTTGATGCTAGCTTTAACACATATCCGGATGACTCGAAGTCACAAATCGTATACATGTTTATATTAAATGGTGGAGTTGTCAGTTAGCGCAGTTCTAAGCAGAGCTTCATGGCAAGATAGCATAAGTATTACGGTGGGTGAACAAATTATTGTCGAGCAATTGATAGAAAAGCGCATAGTTATGAGATTATCTAGGCATGATTATGTATATAGTCATCACGTCTGTGACAAGTAGATCGAAACGATTCTACATCTACTACTATTACTCCACACATCGACTGACTCCTGCCTGCATCTAGAGTATTAAGTTCATGAAGAATAGAGTAACGCATTAAGAAAGATGACATGATGTAGAGGTATAAACCCATGCAATATGATATAAACCCCATCTTTTTATCCTCGATGGCAACAATACAATATGTGCCTTGCTGCCCCTGATGTCACTGCGAAAGGACACCGCAATATTGAACCCAAAGCTAAGCACTTCTCCCCTTGCAAGAAAGATCAATCTAGTAGGCCAAACCAAACTGATAATTCGAAGAGACTTACAAAGATAACTTAATCACACATAAAAGAATTCAGAGGAGATTCAAATATTTCTCATAGATAAACTTGATCATAAACCCACAATTCATCGAATCTCAACAAACACACCACAAAAAGAGTTACATCGAATAGATCTCCAAGAAGATTGAGGAGAACTTTGTATTCAGATTCAAAGAGAGAGAAGAAGCCATCAAGCTAATAATTATGACCCGAAGGTCTGTGGTAAACTACTCACAACTCATCGGAGAGGCCTTGGAGATGATGTAGAGACCCTCCATAGTCGATTCCCCCTCCGGCGGAGCGCGGACAAAGGCTCCAAGATGGGATCTCGCGGATACAGAAGGTTGCGGCGGTGGAATTAGGTTTTCGTGGTCGCTTTTGATGTTTTCAGGGTACGGGAGTATATATTGGAGGAAGAAGTAGGTCGGTTGATGCTCGAGGGGCCCACGAGGGTGGGGGGCGTGCCCACCCCAAGGGGGCGCGCCGGGCACCCTTGTGGCTGCCTCGTTTGTTGCTTGACTTCCACTCCAAGTCTCCTGGTTGGCATTCGTTCCAAAAAGATCGCTCCCGAAGGTTTCATCCCGTTTGGACTCCATTTCATATTCCTTTTCTTCGAAACACTGAAATAGGCAAAAAACAGCAATTCGGGCTGGGCCTCCGGTTTGTAGGTTAGTCCCAAAAATGATATAGAAGTGTAAAGTAAAGCCCATAAACATCCAAAATGGGTAATATAATAGCATGGAACAATAAAAAATTATAGATACGTTGGAGACATATCAAGCATCCCCAAGCTTAATTTCTGCTCGTCCTCGAGTAGGTAAATGATAAAAACAGAATTTTTGATGTGGAATGCTACCTAGCATAATCCTTAATGTAATTTTCTTTATTGTGGCACGAATGTTCAGATCCAAATGATACAAAATAAAAGTTCATATTGACATAAGAAATAGTAATACTTCAAGCATACTAATAAAGCAATCATGTCTTCTCCAAATAGCATGGCTAAAGAAAGTTATCCCTACAAAATCATATTGTTTGGTTGTTGCTCTATCTTCATCACATAGAGTATTTAATCATGCACAACCCCGATGACAAGCCAAGCAATTGTTTCATACTTTAGTAATCTCAAACTTTTCAACTTTCACGCAATACATGAGCGTGAGCCATGGACATAGCACTATATGTGGAATAGAATGGTGGTTGTGGAGAAGACAAAAAAGGAGAAGATAGTCTCACATCAACTAGGCGTATCAATGGGCTATGGAGATGCCCATTAATAGATATCAATGTGAGTGAGTAGGGATTGCCATGCAACGGATGCACTAGAGCTATAAAATGTATGAAAGCTCAACAAAAGAAACTAAGTGGGTGTGCATCCAACTTGCTTTCTCACGAAGACCTAGGGCATTTTGAGGAAGCCCATCATTGGAATATACAAGCCAAGTTCTATATTGAAAATTCCCACTAGTATATGAAAGTGACAACATAGGAGACTCTCTATCATGAAGATCATGGTGCTACTTTGAAGCACAAGTGTGGTAAAAAGGATAGTAGCATTGTCCCTTCTCTCTTTTTCTCTCATTTTTTTTATTTGGCCTTTCTCTTTCTTTTTTTTGGCCTTTCTCTTCTTTTTTTTAAGTCTGGAGTCTCATCCCGACTAGTGGGGGAAACATAGTCTCCATCATCCTTTCCTCACTTGGGACAAGGCTCTAATAATGAAGATCATCACACTTTTATTTACTTACAACTCAAGATTACAACTCGATACTTAGAACAAAATATGACTTTATATAAATGCCTCCGGCGGTGTACCGGGATATGCAATGAATCAAGAGCGACATGTATGGAATTACGAAGGTGGTTTTGCCACAAATACAATGTCAACTACATGATCATGCAAAGAGAAATATGACAATGATGATGCGTGTCATAATAAACAAAACAGTGGAAAGTTGCATGGCAATATATCTCGGAATGGCTATGGAAATGCCATAATAGGTAGGTATGGTGGCTGTTTTGAGGAAGGTATATGGTGGGTGTATGGTATAGGCGAAAGTTGTGCGGCACAAGAGAGGCTAGCAATGGTGGAAGGGTGAGAGTGCGTATAATCCATGGACTCAACATTAGTCATAAAGAACTCATATACTTATTGCCAAAATCTACAAGTCTTTCAAAACAAAGTACTACGTGCATGCTCCTAGGGGGATAGATTGGTAGAAAAATACCATCGCTCGTCCCCGACCGCCACTCATAAGACAATCAATAAATAAATTGTGCTCCAACTTCATCACAAAGCGGTTCACCATACGTGCATGCTACGGGAATCACAGACTTCAACACAAGCATTCTTTAAGTTCACAATTACCCAACTAGCATGACTCTAATATCACCACCTCCATATCTCAAAACAATTATCAAGTATCAAATTGATCATAGCATACAATTCACTTTCTATGATAGTTTTTATTATACCCAACTTGGATGCCCATCATTCTAGGACCAATTTTATAACCATAGCAAATACCATGCTGTTCTAAAAGACTCTCAAACTAATATAAGTGAATCATGAGAGATCAACAATTTCTACAAAATAAAGCCACCACCGTGCTCTAGAAAATATAAGTGAAGCACATAGAGCAAAACTATCTAGCTCAAAAGATATAAGTGAAGCACATAGAGTATTCTAATAAATTCTAAATCATGTGGGTTTCTCCCAAAAAGGTGTGTAAATCAAGGATGATTGTGGTAATCTAAAAAGCAAAGACTCATATCATACATGATACTCCAAGCAAAACACATATCATGGGGCGAATAAAAATATAGCTCCAAGTAAAGTTGCCGATAGACGAAGACGAAAGAGGGGATGCCTTCCGGGGCATACCCAAGCTTAGGCTTTTGGTTATACTTGAATATCTTTGGGTGCCATGTGCATCCCCAAGCTTAGGATCTTGTCACTCCTTATTCCATAGTCCATCAAATCTTTACCCAAAACTTGAAAACTTCACAACACAAAACTCAATAGGAAATCTCATAAGCTCCGTTAGTGCAAGAAAGAAAAACCACCACATAAGGTACTGTAATGAACTCATTCTTTATTTATATTGTTGTTAAACCTACTGTATTCCAACTTCTCTATGGTTTATACCCCCCGATACTAGCCATAGATGCATCAAAATAAGCAAACAGCACACGAAAAACAGAATCTGTCAAAAACAGAACAGTCTGTAGCAATCTGTAACTTCCGTATACTTATGGAACTCTAAAAATCCTACAAAAATAGGAAGTCCTGGGAAATTTGTCTATTGATCTGCAGCAATAAGAATCAATGCAAAAGCACATTTATGTGAATTATTAAACTTATTTTCGTGTGTGCAAAGTTTCTGTTTTTCAGTAGAATCAAATTAACTATCACCGTAGGTTATCCTATAGGTTCTACTTGGCGCAAACACTAATTAAAACATGAAAACACATCTAAACAGAAGCTAGATGAAGTATTTATTACTAAACAGAAGCAAAAAAACAAAAAAAATCGGGTTTCCTCCCAACAAGCGCTATCGTTTAACGCCCCTAGCTAGGCATAAAAGTGAGGATAGATCGAAGTGGTGCCATCTTTGGCATTGGGGAAGAAAATAGAAAAATTCCTTTCTATAGCATTCATCCTTCTATTTTGAGAAAGCACATTGCCATTGATGGAGTAAGAAAGATTAACCACGTTACGAAAATTTGCATCTAAGCTGGCCTTCATCTCTTTGATAATTTCGTTTTGATTAAAGCATAAAAGAGTGGTTGATTCAACCTTATCATTCATAGGGTGCCCAAATATAGTTTTCATTTTTTCATAAGTATCTATAGCATACCCTTCAAGAAAACCTCCTTCAAAAATAGAATCTAGAACTTTCCTGAAAGAAGCGGGTAAGCCAACAAAAGCTTTTTAAGTATATCTCAATTTGATATTGTGGTACATAGCTAGCCCGGATCCTTAATAACCTATCCCAAGCATCTTTTAAAGACTCATCAAGTAAATAACGAAAAATTCCGGAGTCATCTTCATCAAAATTATTCAAACTCTCATTGGTAACACCGATAGGTCTTTCCATAACATCATTATTTGTGAGCTTAGAGAGGATAGAGGGACTATCCAAGGTACTAAAACCCTGGAAAGAACCCTTAGTTCTTTTCGATTCGGCCATGGGAACGGGAAGGCAAATGGTAAATAGAGGGCGACTAAAACGGCAAGGGTGAAGTGGGGGAGAGGAAAACGAGAGGCAAATGGCAAATAATGTAATGCGAGGGAGATGAGTTTGTGATGGGTACTTGGTATGTCTTGACTTGAGCGAAGACCTCCCCGGCAACGGCGCCAGAAATCCTTCTTGCTACCTCTTGAGCACTGCGTTGGTTTTCCTTGAAGTGGAAAGGGTGATGCAGCAAAGTAGCGTAAGTATTTCCCTCAGTTTTTGAGAACCAAGGTATCAATCCAGTAGGAGGCTCCTCAAAAGTCCCACGCACCTACACAAACAAACAAGAACCTCACAACCAACACAATAAAGGGGTTGTCAATCCCTTTGCGCTAAATTGCAAAAGTGAGATCTGATAGAGATAATAAGATAAAATATTTTTGGTATTTTTATGATATAGATTGGAAAGTAAAAGATGCAAATAAAAGTAGATGAAAACTTATATGATAAAAGATAGACCCGGGGGCCATAGGTTTCACTAGTGGCTTCTCTCAAGATAGCATAAGTATTACGGTGGGTGAACAAATTATTATCGAGCAATTGATAGAAAAGTGCATAGTTATGAGATTATCTAGGCATGATCATGTATATAGGCATCACGTCCGTGACAAGTAGATCGAAAAAATTCTGCATCTACTACTATTACTCCACACATCGACCGGCTCATGCTTGCATCTAGAGTATTAAGTTCATGAAGAACAGAGTAACGCATTAAGAAAGATGACATGATGTAGAGGGATAAACTCATGCAATATGATATAAACCCCATCTTTTTATCCTCAATGGCAACAATACAATACATGCCTTGCTGCCCCTGCTATCACTGGGAAAGCACACCGCAAGATTGAACCCAAAGCTAAGCACTTCTCCCATTGCAAGAAAGATCAATCTAGTAGGCCAAACCAAACTGATAATTCGAAGGGACTTGCAAAGATAACTTAATCACGCATAAAAGAATTCAGAGGAGATTCAAATATTTCTCATAGATAAACTTGATCATAAACCCACAATTCATCGGATCTCGACAAACACACCGCAAAAAGAGTTAGATCGAATAGATCTCCAAGAAGATCGAGGAGAACTTTGTATTGAGATTCAAAGAGAGAGAAGAAGCCATCTAGCTAATAACTATGGACCCGAAGGTCTGTGGTAAACTACTCACAACTCATCGGAGAGGCCTTGGAGATGATGTAGAGGCCCTCCATGGTCGATTCCCCCTCCGGCGGAGCGCCGACGAAGGCTCCAAGATGGGATCTAGCAGATACAGAAGGTTGCGGCAGTGGAAATAGTTTTTCATGGTGCACCTGGATGTTTTTAGGGTACGTGGATATATATAGGAGGAAGAAGTAGGTCGGTTGACGCTCGAGGGGCCCATGAGTGTGGGGGCGCGCCCACCCCCAGGGGGCATGCCGGGCACCTTCGTGGCCGCCTCGTTTGTTGCTTGACGTCCACTCCAAGTTCCCTAGATTGCGTTTGTTCCAAAAAGATCGCGCCCACCCCCAGGTTTCATTCCGTTTGATATTCCTTTTCTTCGGAACACTGAAATAGGCAAAAAACAGCAATTCGGGTTGGGCCTCCAGTTAGTAGGTTAGTCCCAAAAATGATATAAAAGTGTAAAGTAAAGCCCATAAACATCCAAAACGGGTAATATAATAGCATGAAACAATCAGAAATTATAGATACATTGGAGACGTATCAGGCTCCAGGGAGGAGTCGCACGCTCGGCTGCAGGCAGACATTTGGAACCCCGCATTGCGAGTCTCGGATGAGGAAAACGAGGGCCTGGGGCTGGCTTTCCTTCCTCGGAAAATTGATGTGGCAGCCCTGGGGATGATATCGAACACCGCCCCGGGCCCTGATGGGTGGCCGATGGCGATGTTTACGCGCTTCTGGCCAGTGCTTAAGGGGCCTATTTTTTACGTTTGTAACGGGTTCATGCGGGGTTGCGTAGATATCTCCCGCCTTAACTTTGGGGTCCTCTCCCTGATCCCCAAAGTGACCGATAGCTCTCATTAACATTCTGTTCAAAATCTGCGCTAAGGCTTGTTCCACATGTCTCTCTCCGGTAGCTCAACGTATCATTAGTAGGAGTCAGTCGGGCATTATCAGGGGCTGTATTATTTTGGAGGGGCCGGTCGCCCTTCAGGAGATTGTTCACTCTCTTAAACGCTCACCTCAGCTAGCCATTCTCCTGAAACTAGATTTCGAGAAGGCGTACGACCGAGTAAATTGGGATTTTCTCCGCCAAGTCCTCCTGGACAGGGGCTTCTAGTCGATGTGGGTTCACTGCATGATGCAATCAGTCTCGGGGGGCCAAACAGCGATTGCGGTGAACAGAGAAGTAGGGAACTTATTTCGCAACAAACATGGGCTGCGTCAAGGGGACCCGGCCTCACCGTTGCTTTTCAACTTTGTGGCTAATGCCTTGGGCGCCATGTTAGATCAAGCCCGTGTTGTAGGCCACATCAGGGGAGTGGTCAGCAACTTGATCCCGGGGGGCGTGTCGCACCTACAGTATGCAGACGACATGCTTCTTCTTTTTGAGCCAGACTTGCACAGCATCGCAACGGTTAAGGTTGTTCTCTTGTGCTTTGAGATTATGTCTGGGCTCAAAATAAACTTTCACAAGTGTGAAGTAGTGTCTATAGGGATGGACGCGACCGAAAGTTCACGTGTAGCTAACCTGCTAAATTGCAAATTGGGGAAGCTACCGTTTACTTACCTTGGCCTCCCGATCGCTGAGAAGAAGTGCTTGATCTTAGATTGGGAACCTCTCTGCACTAAGGTGGCGGGAAGAGTATGCCCGTGGAGAGGGAGATTCATGTCTTCAGGGGCAAGACTTATCTTAACCAACTCCAGCCTCTCGTCCTTGCCTATGTTTGTCATGGGTTTGTTCCTGCTGGCTGACGGGGTTCACACCAAAATGGACACACCTAGGGCCCGTTTCTTTTGGGAAAGGGCGGGGACGAAACGTAAGTACCACATGGTTAAGTGGCATGCTGTTTGCCGACCGAAAGCCCAGGGGGCCTTGGGATCATCAACTCGAAGTTGATGAACATAGCACTCATGTGCAAATGGATCTGGAAGCTGTCTCAGGGCGAGACTGGCCTCTGGATGGACCTCCTACGTGCCAAATACTTCCTTGGTGGGAATTTTTTTGAGGTAGTAGGCCATGGGTCTCCTTTCTGGAACTCCATCCAATCCCTAAAAACGTACTTTGCCAGAGGGGCAAAATTCATGGTTAATAATGGCCGCTCCACGTGATTCTGGCTTGACCTCTGGATCGGCCAACAACCCCTTTGGTCGTAGTTTCGCGATCTCTATGCCATCGCTGTTGATCCCAACCAATTGGTTGCCATGGCCTTCAGCTCGTCCCCGCCTTCTATTTTCTTCAGAAGGGAGCTCTGAGGGCCCGAGGTGGATAGTTGGGAACGCCTGCGAACTCTTATGGCTGGCGTGCATTTGACGGACGACGCGGATTCTCTAAGTGCATCTAGTGCCACCCCTAGTTGGTTTTGGAGTATTGACGACAAAGTTGGTTGAGGGACT
Source organism: Triticum dicoccoides (assembly GCF_002162155.2). Lineage (NCBI taxonomy): Eukaryota > Viridiplantae > Streptophyta > Magnoliopsida > Poales > Poaceae > Triticum > Triticum dicoccoides. The sequence continues at coordinate 413,872,676 of NC_041387.1, forward strand.
AATGCGTTTGTAAGAATTGCAGGATAACGCAGGTAGTGTCCCTCATTGATTCGGTTTACCTACCGGAGATGACCCCTAAAAATGTATGAAGACATTGACGACAATTGTGGTATGTGAAGATATTCATATTGAAGACTATGACATGAGAAGACAATGAGTGAAGACTATGGAGCACGAAGACTGTGTTGTTTCGTTGTTTCGTTTTCTTCTTTGTTGAGTCATAGGAACCACCGTACTGTTAAGTGGGGTCCAAGTGAACAAAGTCAGAATGACTGAAGTGATGCTCAACCCAAATCCTATGTCTTCGAGCGAAGACAATGAGAGCAAATCTTATCCAGAGCTGGATGAGTCAGCTTTTCTTGTAGCCCAAGTAAAGTTGCCGTGTGTGTTTGAAATCTGACTGTTGGAACACGTGTCAGTTCCTTAGTGACCCAGGGTCATTTCGGACATATCAGGTCGGGTTGCCTTGTGGCTATAAATAGCCCACCCCCTACACCATAAATTGGTGGCTTCTCAGAGTTAGTTTACGGCTTTTGTCGTTTGAGAGCAACCCATCTCGAAGCCTTTGAGAGAGAGAAATCCTTGCGAGGACAAAGCCCAAACACCCAGAGCCAAAGAGTGTTAGGCATCACTGAAGTCTTTCTGTCTGAGTGACCTGAAGACTTATTACACTTGAGGACTGTGTATCCTCCAGTCGGTTAGGCGTCGCGTTCTGAGCATCCAAGAGTCATTGTGGATCGCCGGTGAACGAAATCTGTGAAGGTTCGGAAGTCTACCTTGAAGACTTACCAGAGTGATTGGGCGAGGACTATGTGTCCTTAGCTCAAGGGGAATAAGGTGAAGACGCGGTCTTCTGAGTTGAATCTCAGCCTCCCTAACCAGACGTACAGTTGTCACAGCAACTGGAACTGGTCCAACAAATCATGTGTCTTCAACAAGTGACTGGTTCTATCCTCTAACTCCCATTACCTTAAGTTTGTCTTCGTGAAGTCATTGCCTATTTGTCATACCTGTTTGACTTCATTGCTTGACTACTATCGTTGATTGGCTTCATACTATCTTCCATCCTGATCCTTACTACCAAGCTGCTATTAGTCTTTGTACTTTCACATTATTGCATACTTGACGACGGTTTGCTTGTTGTAGTTTATCTTCCGCTGCATATCAATTAGGTCATTTCTATTGTTTGTCTTTGAAACTTCCACGTTTTGAAGACTTTGATAAAAATCGCCTATTCACCCCCCCTCTAGTCGATAACTAGCACTTTCAATTGCTATCAGAGCAAGGTACTCCCTTGTTCTGTGTGATTCGGTTTAACCACCTGGAGTTTAGCTGTGTCGTGACGATAATATCTTCAAGCGCAACTTCCAGCATGCAAAGGCATCAGCCAAGGAAAACAAGAAGTCATTGGGATTAGACATCAACCCTGGTCCCTCTGCTCCCCGTGCTGACGGCTCACGTGATGCAGAACCCAATGTCATCGGCCCCTTTTCAAACCTTGATGGCCTCATCACTTACATCTTGGTCCAAGGTGCCAGAGTGGATCATTCTGATAATGATGCTGACACTGATGAAGCCCCAGCTCCTCCTCCAAAGCCGCGGAAGCTAAAGAAGACTAAGGCTTCACAATCAGCTGCACCTCCAAAAGCTTCACATGCAAAGCCACTGATCACTGCACCTCCTGAAGACAGTGTGCAGTCTGAAGATCTATCACGTATCTCCAAGAAGACGGAGAAGAAAAATAAAATCATCAAGAATACTGATCAGACATTAACTCCTGCTGCCATTCTGCGTGAAGAGCACATTGATCTGTCCAGCGATGACGATCTTGCAAATGATGCTCTTGAGCAACTGATCAAGAGCAAGGAAGAAGCAGAGATCTTCAATAATTTACCTCTCTTTGATGTGGCAATCATCCATAACTTCATTGATGAGTGGTTTGACACCCCAAATCTCAGCTTTGATGATCTGCAACTTCCATTTGGCCTCAGCGTCTCCTTCAATGGTGCTATTGCTTCTGAGCTAGCTATTGCTCAGTGCATCGTTGAACTGAAGCACAAGATCGACTATGAGAAAGCTCAGTTCAAGAAGCATGTGGCCAAGCTCAGCGTGCAAGATGTCAAAAACTTCAAGATCATGTTGCACGAGCTCAAAGAAGCCTTTCACAAGAAGCGCGAAGAAGCTCGAGGCTCTCGAGAGCGCATGAAGAATCTGGCTGACAAGTGTGTGTTAGCCTACAATGAGGCTGAGAAGCGCAAAGCTCTTGGTCGTCCTGGCATTGACCCCAGAATGGCTGCAAAGAAGAAGAAGCTATCAACTGTCCAACCTGCACCTTCAAGGCAAGATGAACCTCGCATAGTCTTCCCAAGCAGCATGACTGGCTCGAAGCCAAAGGTCATGTCAACTGCTTCTGAAGTGAAGAAGACGAGGGCTGCCGAGGCTGAAGCCAAAAAAAAAGGAAAAACTCAGAAGCCCCTGATGTTGCTCCCTCCCAGAAGAAGCGCAAAACCAAGAAGAATCGGGCTGCTCCCACAGAGCCCTTAGTTGTTGAACCTATCTCAATGGTTCGCCCTGCATCCGAACACCAAGAACGGCGGATGATTGTTCATGAGCCTGCTTCCACAGAGGCTCATGAAGCTGAAGACATTCCAGCAGTTGATCCCATCACTGCTGAAGACATTGGTCACCATGACAATGTTGAAGATGATGAAGTTCTTCCTCAGATCGAGCACAACTTGGTATCATCGCATGTTCTCACGAACAGCGAAATCATCAGCATTGGTCGTCCTCTGACGCCAATTGCTCAGGATGCATCATGGGCTAATCACCCACAACAACAAGACTCCCCGAGTACTCCCCAACAACAATAAGTCACACCACCTATGCAAGAAGAAGAGGATGAGGCCCAGCCAACTCCATCTCCAAAGGTGTCGCCTGTATTACAAAGGCTTCGCAAATGACCAAGGCCTCAAGTCCCTCTTCCGAGCGTTCCAGAAGGAGAAGTGCACCACCAATCTGTTGCACGTCAAGTGTTTCCAGAAGCCACTTCAACTGTGAATGTCTCCGTGTCTGAAGCCAAAGCTGCTGAAGACAATCTGGCTGCACCAGCCGATGACGAACATGAAGAAGAACGTGTCCCTACTCCCCCCATTACTGAAGAAGCTGTTCCTGAAGTGAACGTGCCAGTGCCAGACCCTCCAGCTCATCAAGTGGAGGTTGAAAATCTTGAGGCTGCCACCACCAACACAAATGAAGCCCATGACGTAGTCATGGCTGAAGCAAGTGTGGAGCCTGCACCAACCAATATACCAGAAGCCAATGCTGCAACTACTCCTGAAGCTTCTGTTGTGCAGCCTGAAACCACTGTTGTTGCCACTGCTCCTGTTCCGCCACCAAGGCCCCGTACAATTGAGCAAGCATACAACCATGGCCAGCTAATCACTGTCAGATGGCCCGTTCTGGTCCCTCCGCCTAATGTCTCTGGTCCTCAGTTTGATTATCATATTGAGCATAGGCCTCAGGTCCAGAAACCAAAGCCAAGACTGCCAAGGTTTCCAGGTACTGCCACCTCTACAGGGTCCTTCAATGCAAATGGCTTCAAAAGCCACAACACCTTCTTTGACAGCGCAAAGAACCCCTACTCAAGGCCAAGAATATCATCTGATCATTTCTGGAGCCATCAGCAGTGAAGCTATTACTCCTGCGTTTTGTATGATCAAGGGCGCATTTTCCCTCATATGCGCCTCGACACTGAAGCCATTGCTGGACTGCCATGCTTAGAAGAAGCACTTGACTGCTTTCGTGATGCAGGTCTGCTCAGCTTTGTGATAGACAAAGAACATTGGAATGAGGAACTTTTGCTTCAATTCTATGCTACCCTCCACATTCGTGGCTACAACAGGGATACAAAGACATGGGTTCTCGAGTGGATGACAGGAAATGTTCATCATGAAGCCAAAGCTCTTGACATCATTGAGCTTACAGGGTTATCCACTCCCAGAGAGCTGTACGAACCTGATTATCAACTCCACCGCAATGCACTGGAGAGCATCTTCCATAAGCCAGAACCCAACATGAGCCAGATGTTGAGCATGATGAAGCCTTTACCACATGTCACTGAATACCCAAAGGAGTTCTTTGTTGATGACCTTGAGTATCTGCCTCGCACAATATATCACATCATCAGGCGGACTCTATGGCCTATCAAAGGGCATTCATCAGCTGCAAAACTTGAAGGAGCCATGAAGACATTGGTCTTTTACATCCTCAATGGCATCAGCTTCAATACACAAGAATTCTTCCTCCGGCAATTGGCTGCGTCTGGATCTGACCTTTTTGGCCTGAAATTCTATGCTCCATGGGTCATGCGCCTCATCAAGCTACACTCTGCTATCAACTATCAACCATCTGCTCGCAATCATCTGATCTTTCTACCAGAGGTTGATATGTCAGTTGAAGCCATATACCCTGAGCCAGCTAAGAAGCCTCTTTGTCTTCAAAATGCTGAACACCAAAGCTTCACTCAGCCCATGGAAGGAGTCCAAGCAGTAACTCGTGTCTATCCAATGGCTGGGAACACTCGTCTGCCTCATCGTGCGCCAACTGAAGCTACTGAGAGCACAATTGCCCAAAGGCATAAGAAGCGCTCTCGCATCCTAAGTGACAGAGAACTTCTTGTGGCACTACATCAGAAACAAGACAAGCATCACTTTTGGCTCAAGCGATAGATGCAAAGCCTCTTGGTGGACGTCAATCGCATTCGAAATCTTAACACCAAGAATGCCTTTGTCACTCACGAGACCTGTCGGTGATCATGGAAGAGTTTGACATTGCTCAGTGCTGAAGCAGATCTTCAAGACGATGGCTTCACTGAAAGATTCAAGTTTGACTCCACTCCTCCACGGAATGTTGTCCTACGTCGAACTCCATATCTTGAAGACTCTGACTATTCTTCCTCCGTGGCAACTGTGAATGCCAAAGTGATCGATGATGAAGACGATGCTACTTCACCGCCCCCTACTTCTACACGCATCGACACTGCATCAAGTTCGTCTGCGCCGCCAGCTAACAACGACAACCCTGCTACTTCATCTACTCCTCATGAGGACGAGTAGATGCTCTATGTCTTCAAACCTTTTTGGTCACTACTGACAAAAGGGGGAGAAGCATATGAGTTTGATAGTCTTCAAGCAGGTTCATTTGGGCGGTTGCTTTATATTTTGCCTAGTGATTACAACTCTTGCCTTTGATACATTTCGTTCCTTGAGTTGTAACATTTAAACTCGATGGTCGTCTGCTACTTATTTGCTTTTCCATGTGCGATGATAACTTCCGCACTTAGATCATTCTGCAGACGTCCATTTTTCATTATGCATGTCACTCTCTTAGTTATATCATTTCATGCATGATGAATTATCTTCATAAGTTGAAGAGGATCTCCACAAGTACAACCTGCCATGTGCATTTGCATTCCAAAAGCAAATTACTTATATGCACATCTTCAGGGGGAGCCCTTGCCACTTATGAAGACAATATCCTATCCTTTACAATTTCACATACTTTATCCCCATTGAAAACTTCAACCAGTTTGTCATCAATCACCAAAAAGGGGGAGATTGTAAGTGCATCTAGTGGCACCCCTAGTTGGTTTTGGAGTATAGACGACAAAGTTGGTTGAGGGATCTAATGTGTTTGTAAGAATTGCAGGATAACGCAGGTAGTGTCCCTCATTTATTCGGTTTACCTACTGGAGATGATCCCTAAAAATGTATGAAGACATTGACGACAATGGTGGTATGTGAAGATATTCATATTGAAGACTATGACATGAGAAGACAATGAGTGAAGACTATGGAGCGCGAAGACTGTGTTGTTTTGTTGTTTCCTTTTCTTCTTTGTTGAGTCATAGGAACCACCGTACTGTTAAGTGGGGTCCAAGTGAACAAAGTCAAAATGACTGAAGTGATGCTCAACCCAAATCCTATGTCTTCGAGCGAAGACAATGAGAGCAAATCTTATCCAGAGCTGGATGAGTCAGCTTTGCTTGTAGCCCAAGTAAAGTTGCCGTGTGTGTTTGAAATCTAACCGTTGGAACACGTGTCAGTTCCTTAGTGATCCAGGGTCATTTCGTACATATCAGGTCGGGTTGCCTTGTGGCTATAAATAGCCCACCCCCTACACCATAATTGGTGGCTGCTCAGAGTTAGTTTACGGCTTTTGTCGTTTGAGAGCAACCCACCTTGAAGCCTTTGAGAGAGAGAAATCCTTGCGAGGACAAAGCCCAAACACCCGGAGCCAAAGAGTGTTAGGCATCACTGAAGTCTTTCTGTCTGAGTGACCTGAAGACTTATTACACTTGAGGACTGTGTATCCTCCAGCCAGTTAGGCGTCGCGTTCTGAGCATCCAAGAGTCATTGTGGATCGCCGGTGAACGAAGTCTGTGAAGGTTCGGAAGTCTACCTTGAAGACTTACCAGAGTGATTGGGCGAGGACTGTGTGTCCTTAGCTCAAGGGAAATAAGGTGAAGACGCGGTCTTATGAGTTGAATCTCAGCCTCCCTAACCAGACGTACAGTTGTCACAGCAACTGGAACTGGTCCAACAAATCCTGTGTCTTCAATAAGTGACTGGTTCTATCCTCTAACTCCATTTACCTTAAGTTTGTCTTCGTGAAGTCATTGCCTATTTGTCATACCTGTTTGACTTCATTGCTTGACTACTATCGTTGATTGGCTTCATACTATCTTCCATCCTGATCCTTACTACCAAGCTGCTATTAGTCTTTGTACTTTCACATTATTGCATACTTGACTATGGTTTGCTTGTTGTAGTTTATCTTCCACTGCATATCAATTAGGTCATTTCTATTGTTTGTCTTCAAAACTTCCACGTTTTGAAGACTTTGATAAAAATCGCCTATTCACCCCCCCCCCCTCTAGTCGATAACTAGCACTTTCAATTGGTATCAGAGCAAGGTACTCCCTTGTTCTGTGTGATTCGGTTTAACCACCTGGAGTTTAGCTATGTCGACTGCAGGGATAATCAAAGTCTCCGCTGCTTGTCCCGTGTTCGATGGAACTAAATATCCCTACTGGAAGAATAAGATGTGCATGCATCTTGAAGCCATTGATGTCAACCTCTGGTATGTCGTCAAGAACGGCGTTCCCAAAACTAGTGAAGGTGTCACCCCTACTGATGTCAAGAAGTTCATTCAACTTGACTCTACTGCAAAGAACATCATCTGTGGTCATCTGACCAAAGGACAGTATGGCCGTGTGAGTGCTCTGGAAACGTCAAAGCTAGTCTGGGACTGGCTATCCAAGGTCAACGAAGGCGTCTCAACTTAGAGAGATCAAAGGATCAGTGTTCTTCGCAACCTCTTCAACCGCTTCAAGAGAAACGACAATGAAAATGTCCAGCTCACGTTTGATCGCCTCACCGACATCACAAATGAGCTTCAGGCTCTCGGCGCCACTGAGATTACCAAGCATGAAATCGTCAAGACACTACTGAGATCTCTTGACAGCTCCTTTGACACCCTTTCCCTCATGATACAAGAACGCCCTGACTTCAAGACAGTCGATCCATCTGATATACTTGAGAGGCTCAACACACATGAGTTCCAGCTTTCTGAGAAAAGAGATATCTATGGTCCCAACTATGGCTGAACTCGCACTTTGAAGGCAAAAGTTGTTTCCTCATCTGAAGAAGAATCTGACTGCAGTTCTGATGATCCTGAAGACATTGGAAAGGAACTTGCTATGCTTGTGAAGAAGTTCTAGAAGTTCACCAAGAAGAAGGGCTTCAGAAAGTCTTCACGATCTAGCTCAAGAAATGATGAAGCTTCCACTCATGACAACAAGAAGAGAACATGTCACAAGTGCAAGAAACCTGGACACTCTATCTCTGAGTGTCCACAGTGGGACAATGAGAAGAAGAAGAAGAAGAAGAGCAAGGAATATGATTCTGATGACAAGAAGAAGAAGAAATCTTCAAAGTCTTCTTCCAAGTCCTCATCAAGGTCTTCATCTCATAAGAAGAACTCATCTGGCAAGGCTCATGCTTTTGTTGGCAAGGAAATGGATTCAGAGGAGGAGTCTGCTTCTGAGGAGGCGGAGGTGGTGTCTGAAGAGGAGTCCGACCCTGGCGTTGCAAGTCTGGCTCTAGCCACAGCCTATGTTGCCAAGTCCATCTTCAACATTGAAGACAATGACTTCCACACCAATGCTGAAGCTGATGACAAGGACGATCCTGCTCCCACCTACTGCTTCATGGCACGTGGTGCCAAGGTAAAATCACGAGATGCTTACTTTCAAACGTCAAGTGAAGATGACTCTGATTGTGAATCCAAACCCAGCTACAAAACACTTGCTAAAATTGCAACTGAAGAACAAAAGGCTATGGAACATACTCAAAAACTGTTAGACAAAAGCGATGACCTGTTGGACGCGGAAATGACACATTCACAGTCCTTAGTTGAAGACATAAAAAATCTTCATGCTAAGTACCAAGAACTTGAAAGTCTTCATGAGACGCTCTCAACCACTTATGAAAAGCTCTCCTATGATTATCTTCAAAGGAAGCAAGAGCTTGAGAAATTGAAAGCGGCTCATGAAGATCTTCAAAAGGAGAATGAGTCACTTCGCGCTCAACAGATCAGTTCCGCTCAGGATGGATTTGAACCACCATGTCTAAAATGCATTGAGCGTGATAACACTACCTCTGTTGTTGAATGTTCCACTGCTGCTACTGTTGCTTTGTCTTCAACTACTAATGTGGTAGCTAACCCCTCTGTTGAGGATACCACTACTATTGCTGATGAAAACGCTAGGTTGAAGACATTGCTTGAAACAGGGATGTATAAAAGTCTCAAAGGACATCAGACACTTTGCGATGTCCTCAAAAAGCAGATTCTGAACCGAAACCCTAGGAAAGAGGGTGTTGGGTTCGAGAGGAAAATGAATGTTGATGGTTCCTACTGGAAGCCTGAGCAGTATCCCAAAACCACATGGGTTGCTGCAAAGGAACCTTCAGTGGATCCATCCACCTTATCTGGCTTTACCTGTGCTAATCCTATTATCATTGATGAATCCTTTGATGCAAACTATAAACTGTTCAAAAATCAGAATGGTGAAGTGTTTGCTAGGTATATTGGTACTAACTGCAGGAATGGACCACCTATGAAGAAGATCTAGGTTCCCAAAAGCTGTCTTGAGAATCTTCCAGTGAATGTCATCATGACACCACGAGGGAAGGAGACTAACCCCGAACCTAAGGCGTCATATGGTCCAAAGGCTTCATATAGATACAGAACTCACCTGAGTCACCCTAACGCCAATGTTTTGCAGGGAAATCATACTCAGACTTATGAATATGAGCGTGTGTCCTCAAACCGCTATGTTCATAGAACTAAGAATTTTTCTGCTTATTCATATGAGTATCATTCATCTCCTGCAAGGCTATTTGCTAGGGCTTCAAAGCCGAAGTTCTTAGATGCTGCACTTAGACTCATTGCTTCTAAGCACCCCTGAAAATGTGGGTGGTGAAGAAGAATTAACTTTCTTTTGTAGAATAAGGTCTCCAGTCTGCTATCAAAGGCGTCCGATACTATTGTTGGGGACCTAAAACACATTAAGGATGCATGATAAAATGGTCTTACTATGTATTTCATATGAGAATCGCTTACCAGTCATACTATGAGTTCTAACCTTGATCTAAGCTGTGATAATCCTTGTGTGCATCAAATGCTTATGCTTCACAACATACTTTGTGAAGCCTATCCTCCTAACTGCACTGTAGGGTATGACACATCATGCTTCAGAATGGATTATGGATAGCGGATGCACTAATCATATGACTGGTGATCGAAGTCTTCTCATGGACTCAACCTTACGTCCATCAGACAAGAGTCACATCACATTTGCTGACACTGGTAAAAGCAAGGTATTGGGTCAAGGTAGAGTTGCAATCTCAAAGGATCAACACATGGATAAAGTGATGCTTGTTGAATCCCTTGGGTTCAACTTAATGTCTGTCTCAATGCTTTGTGACTTGAACATGATTGTGCTATTCGGAAAATATCTTTGCCTTGTACTAATGGAATCTGACAAGTCTCTAGTCTTTGAAGGGTATCGGAAAGATGATCTATACATGGTAGATTTCTCAGCAGGTCCACAGCTTGCCATATGTCTTCTTGCAAAAGCTTCAGAATGCTGGCTCTGGCATCGGAGGCTGGGGCATGCTGGCATGAGGAACTTACACACACTCGTCAAGAAGAAGCATGTCATAGGCATCGAGGGTGTCAAGTTCAAGAAGGATCATTTGTGTGGTGCATGCGTAGTTGGAAAGATGACTAGGGCAAAGCACCCCTCGAAGACAATCACGATGACATCTCAACCCTTCGACCTGTTACACATGGACTTATTTGGCCCTACTCACTCCTCTACCCTCACAACAACAGCTTGTCTCTATGGCTTCGTCATTGTTGATGACTACTCAAGATATACATGGGTACACATAATCCTCTACAAGACTGAAGTACAAGATGTCTTCAGACGCTTCGCCAATCGAGCCATGAACAATTATGGCGTCAAGATCAAGCATATCAGAAGTGACAACGGCACTGAGTTCAAGAACACCGGGCTTGATCTTTATCTGGATACAATGGGAATCACTCATGAGTTTTCTTCTCCATACACACCTCAGCAAAATGGCATTGTAGAGCGCAAGAATAGAACCCTCATTGAGATGGCTCGAACAATACTCGACGAGTACAAGATACCAAGAAAGTTCTGGCCTGAAGCTATTGATACAGCATGTCACATCATCAACCATGTTTACATCCATAAGCTTCTGAACAAAACATCCTATGAGCTCCTTACTGGCAAGAAGCCAAATGTCAGCTACTTCAGAGTATTTGGTGCTAGGTGCTGGATCAAGGATCCCCATCACAAGTCAAAATTTGCACCTAAAGCTCACGAAGGCTTCATGCTCGGTTATGGAAAGGACTCGCACTCTTACAGAGTCTTCAACCTCTATCACTACAAAATCGTTGAAACTATGGACGTGCGATTTGATGAAACCAATGGTTCACAAAGAGAGCTCCTGCCAAGTACACTGGATGAAGCTCCATCCAACGAATCTATCAAGATGATGGGAACTGGTGAAATCATGCCTTCTGAAGCACAGTCTGAAGAGGAACTTATCATTTCTGCACCAAACCAACCTGAAGACAATGCTCAGACCGAAGAAAATCCTCCAAATGACGACAATGATCAGCAAGAGCAAGGTCTTCGTCCAGTTCATCCTCGTGTTGCTAATGAAGTACAAATTGAGAAGATAATTGATAGCATCAATGTACCTGGTCCACTTACTCGCTCAAGAGCAACACAGTTAGCAAATTTCTGTGGGCACTTTTCGTTTGTGTCAATATTAGAACCCAAGAAAGTTGCTGAAGCCTTTATGGAACCTGAATGGATTCAAGCTATGCAAGAAGAACTTCAACAGTTCAAGTTGAACAATGTTTGGGAACTGGTCAAGCGTCCTGACCCTCGCAAGCATAACATTATTGGCACAGAATGGATATATCAAAACAAGCAAGATGAGCATGGTCAAGTCGTCAGAAACAAAGCATGTCTTGTGGCTCAAGGATATACTCAAGTTGAAGGAATTGACTTCGATGAAACATTTGCTCCTGTGGCTAGGCTTGAAGCTATTCGCATACTGCTAGTCTATGCTAACCACCACAACATCTTACTATATCAAATGGATGTGAAGAGTGCATTCCTCAACGGCAAGATTGAAGAAGAAGTGTACGTTGCTCAACCACCTGGCTTTGAAGATCCAAAACATCATGATATGGTGTACAAGCTAAACAAAGCATTGTATGGCCTCAAACAAGCTCCTCGCGCTTGGTATGATACGATCAAAGGCTTCCTGAAGAGCAAAGGCTTCAAACCTGGATCTCTCGATCCCACACTCTTCACGAAGACATATGATGGTGAACTGTTTGTGTGCCAAATATATGTGGATGACATTATCTTCGGGTGCACCAACCAGAAGTATAGTGATGAATTTGGATACATGATGCAAGAGCAATATCAGATGTCCATGATGGGTGAGCTGAAGTTCTTCCTTGGTATTGAAATTCGTCAGCAAAGGAATGGCATCTTCATATCTCAAGAAAAATATCTCAAAGACTGTCTGAAGAAGTTTGGAATGCAAGATTGCAAAGGTTACACGACGCCAATGCCAGCCAAACACCATCTTGGTCCCGACGACAATGGTAAAGAGTTCGATCAAAAGGTATACCGCTCCATGATTGGTTCCTTACTTTACCTATGTGCATTTAGGCCAGATAATATGCTTAGTGTTTGCATGTGTGCTCGATTCCAAGCGGCACCAAAGGAATTGCATCACTTAGCTGTGAAGTGAATTCTTAGATATTTGGCTTACACCCCAACACTCAGATTATGGTATCCAAAGGGCTCAAGATTTGATCTGGTTGGATTCTCGGATGCTGATTATGCTGGAGACAAGGTGGATCGCAAGTCTACATCAGGCACATGTCACTTTTTGGGACAATCACTTGTCTGTTGGTCTTCAAAGAAGCAAAACTGTGTATCACTCTCAACTACTGAATCTGACTACATTGCTGCTGGATCTTGCTGCGCTCAGCTTCTATGGATGAAGCAAACTCTCAAGGACTATGGCATCAATCTGAAACAAGTACCTCTCTTCTGCGACAACGAAAGCGCCATCAAGATTGCCAACAATCCAGTCCAGCACTCGAAGACAAAGCACATTGAAATTCGTCATTACTTTCTCAGAGATCATGTCATGAAGAAAGATATTGACATCATTCACGTCAACACTGAAGAGCAACTGGCAGATATCTTCACAAAGCCCTTGGATGAGAAAAGGTTTTGCAAGTTACGGTGTGAGCTAAATATCTTGGAATCCTCAAATGTCCTGTAATCAGGCACACATCCTAACACTTATGCATGTTGATGACTTAGATGTGCAACACATGAAGTAAAGTATATCTTCAATCAATGAAGACTTACATTCTGAGTGTGAATACATTAACGTGGAATTTAACTTCGGAGCGCCACAATAATTGTGCGCCGTGTCTAGGTCTAATACTTCCTATACGGTGGGCAACGCCACCACCAAATTTCTTGGTTTGAAGTGTTTCACTCATGGCGTTATTGTTGCAATGTCTTCGCATTTGGTTTGTCTTCATATTTCAACTTATCCTCATGATTTGATTGCTTTCTGATATACATACTAGTATTCTGTCCTCTACAGCATTCACTTATAGCTATGTCTTCCTTGTTGAATCTTTTGAACTAAGTGAATGTGATCGGACCCTAATCTCTCTATGCTTTCTATCTCAAACTCTATCTGTCCAAATCATATGCATTCTATTGAAACTGTCGAATGTCTTCTCTGCATCCTGTCAGCAGAAGACACAGAGACAGACATTAAGTCTTTTAAACGATTCATCCTTATTGTTTGAAATCCGGAGAAGCCAGAACAACCATCCGACAAACCTGGAGGGCGTGGGAACGTGGGACAACTCTGAGTATGTTGCATGCTTGCCACGTGCCTCTCAGATATGAACGGCCAGGGGCACCTGCGTAATTGCGCTATGCCGCACACTTCCTTATAAATATATGTCCCCTACGGTAAAGAAAACCTTCTTCCACCTCTCCACCTCGTCAAAACCCTAGCGCCACCGCTAGCTCGCGACGACGCCGGCGATGAAGCGCTTAGCTGCCGTGACTTCTCCGACGCCGTCCTCACGCCGGCCGCGGACATCGTCCTCTCCGCCGCCGTCGTAGGTGTCCTCCGTCGCCAAGTTAGGGCACGATGGATTGAACTGCTCGGTCTCCTATTCATCCCATCTAGCAGTTCTTCGTGTGGTAAATATAACTCTATTTTTACCATCTTTTTGATCCTCAATGATTCATCCTATTTACCAAAATTGGTTTCTTCCTATACCATGTTAGATCTATTCTGTCTACATCTCATACTGCCTAGTATATTCACTTAAGCTTCATATCTAGTTAGATTCCTCACTTGTACTTATTCACGGATTCGTACAAATCTGGAACCAACTCTCAACATATAAGTGAATGTCTTTGCATCATGAGGTCAATGTCTTCAAACTGATTTATCTTCAAATCTTCTGAGAATGCATATGACCTCTTCCCCTTCCCTCACATCTCTAATGCTGTCACAGGTACATGTCCATGGGAGAATCCCTTGGTTCTCATAGTCTGCATTCGTTTGCAGAATTCTTACAGCAACACATTAACTCTCCCGCAGCCAGTTCCTGTTTGTCCAGCAAGCGAAAGCCTTTGAACGTATTGAAGCCATTCAGTTTGAAGTTCATGGCTGCAGAGAAATCAGTAAGGAAGGGTGGCAGACAGCGTCGAGGGGGAACATCAAACGATTTGCCTGATGACCTCACAGAAATTTACAAGACAGATCCTGAAGAGGACTATAATCAGTGCAAGACACGAATCCAATGGATTCGACGATATTGGGCTGAACAATGGTTCAAATACAAGTTCGTGACCCAGGAATACGCTGAGAAGAATGCTATCAAAAGTCCTTGGGGTGATATTCTCTATCGAGGCCTTCCACCCAAGAACAGAGCTGAAGCTATTGCACAGGATTTCTATCCTTGTATGGTCCATGGACCTCAGCCTGAAAATGCCGACCCATCATCATTGCTCTGGTGTCGTGACGATAATCTCTTCAAGTGCAACTTCCAGCATGCAAAGGCATCAGCCAAGGAAAACAAGAAGTCATTGGGATTAGACTTCAACCCTGGTCCCTCTGCTCCCCGTGCTGACGGCTCACGTGATGCAGAACCCAATGTCATCGGCCCCTTTTCAAACCTTGATGGCCTCATCACTTATATCTTGGTCCAAGGTGCCAGAGTGGATCATTCTGATAATGATGCTGACACTGATGAAGCCCCAGCTCCTCCTCCAAAGCCGCAGAAGCTAAAGAAGACTAAGGC
Source organism: Triticum dicoccoides (assembly GCF_002162155.2). Lineage (NCBI taxonomy): Eukaryota > Viridiplantae > Streptophyta > Magnoliopsida > Poales > Poaceae > Triticum > Triticum dicoccoides. Next base: position 413,887,709 of record NC_041387.1, read on the forward strand.
TTCACAATAAGCTGCACCTCCAAAAGCTTCACGTGCAAAGCCACTGATCACTGCACCTCCTCAAGACAGTGCGCAGTCTGAAGATCTATCATGTATCTCCAAGAAGACGGAGAAGAAAAAGAAAATCGTTAAGAATACTGATCAGACATTAACTCCTGCTGCCATTCTGCGTGAAGAGCACATTGATCTGTCCAGCGATGACGATCTTGCAAATGATGCTCTTGAGCAACAGATCAAGAGCAAGGAAGAAGCAGAGATCTTCAATAATTTGCCTCTCTTTGATGTGGCAATCATCCATAACTTCATTGATGAGTGGTTTGACACCCCAAATCTCAGCTTTGATGATCTGCAACTTCCAATTGGCCTCAGCGTCTCCTTCAATGGTGCTATTGCTTCTGAGCTAGCTATTGCTCACCGCATCGTTGAACTGAAGCACAAGATCGACTATGAGAAAGCTCAGTTCAAGAAGCATGTGGCCAAGCTCAGCGTGCAAGATGTCAAAAACTTCAAGATCATGCTGCACGAGCTCAAAGAAGCCTTTCACAAGAAGCGCGAAGAAGCTCGAGGCTCTCGAGAGCGCATGAAGAATCTGGCTGACAAGTGTGTGTAGCCTACAATGAGGCTGAGAAGCGCGAAGCTCTTGGTCGTCCTGGCATTGACCCCAGAATGGCTGCAAAGAAGAAGAAGCTATCAACTGACCAACCTGCACCTTCAAGGCAAGATGAACCTCGCATAGTCTTCCCAAGCAGCATGACTGGCTCGAAGCCAAAGGTTCAACCGCTTCTGAACTGAAGAAGACGAGGGCTGCCGAGGCTGAAGCCAGAAAAAGGAAAAACTCAGAAGCCCCTGATGTTGCTCCCTCCCAGAAGAAGCGCAAAACCAAGAAGAATCGGGCTGCTTCCACAGAGCCCTTAGTTGTTGAACCTATCTCAATGGTTCGCCCTGCATTCGAACACCAAGAATGACGGATGATTGTTCATGAGCCTGCTTCCACAGAGGCTCATGAAGCTGCAGACATTCCAGCAGTTGATCACATCGCTGCTGAAGACATTGGTCACCATGACAATGTTGAATATGATGAAGTTCTTCCTCAGATCGAGCACAACTTGGTATCATCGCCTGTTCTCACGAACGGCGAAATCATCAGCATTGGTCGTCCTCTGACGCCAATTGCTCAAGATGCATCATGGGCTGATCACCCACAACAACAAGACTCCCCGAGTACTCCCCAACAACAACAAGTCACACCACCTGTGCAAGAAGAAGAGGATGAGGCCCACCCAACTCCGTCTCCAAAGGCGTCGCCTGTATTACAAAGGCTTCGCAAAGGACCAAGGCCTCAAGTCCCTTTTCTGAGCGTTCCAGAAGGAGAAGTGCACCACCAATCTGTTGCACGTCAAGTGTTTCCAGAAGCCACTTCAACTGTGAATGTCTCCTTGTCTGAAGCCAAAGCTGCTGAAGACAATCCGGCTGCATCAACCGATGACGAACATGAAGAAGAACGTGTCCCTACTCCCCCCATTACTGAAGAAGCTGTTCCTGAAGTGAACGTGCCAGTGCCAGACCCTCCAGCTCATCAAGTGGAGGTTGAAAATCTTGAGGCTGCCACCACCAACACAAATGAAGCCCATGACGTAGTCATGGCTGAAGAAAGTGTGGAGCCTGCACCAACCAATATACCGGAAGCCAATGCTGCAACTACTCCTGAAGCTTCTGTTGTGCAGCGTAAAACCACTGTTGTTGCCACTGCTCCTGTTCCACCACCAAGGCCCCATACAATTGAGCAAGCATACAACCATGGCCAGCTAATCACTGTCAGATGGCCCGTTCTGGTCCCTCCTCCTAATGTCTCTGGTCCTCAGTTTGATTATCATATTGAGCATAGGCCTCAGGTCCAGAAACCAAAGCCAAGACTGCCAAGGTTTCCAAGTACTGCCACCTCTACAGGGTCCTTCAATGCAAATGGCTTGAAAATCTACAACACCTTCTTTGACAGCGCAAAGAACCCCTACTCAAGGCCAAGAATATCATCTGATCGTTTCTGGAGCCATCAGCAGCGAAGCTATTACTCCTGCGTTTTGTATGATCAAGGGCGCATTTTCCCTCATATGCGCCTCGACACTGAAGCCATTGCTGGACTGCCATGCTTAGAAGAAGCACTTGACTGCTTTCGTGATGCAGGTCTGCTCAGCTTGTGACAGACAAAGAACATTGGAATGAGGAACTTTTGCTTCAATTCTATGCTACCCTCCACATTCGTGGCTACAACAGGGATACAAAGACATGGGTTCTCGAGTGGATGACGGGAAATGTTCATCATGAAGCCAAAGCTCTTGACATCATTGAGCTTACAGGGTTATCCACTCCCGGAGAGCTGTACGAACCTGATTGTCAACTCCACCGCAATGCACTAGAGAGCATCTTCCATAAGCCAGAACCCAACATGAGCCAGATGTTGAGCATGATGAAGCCTTTACCACATGACGCTGAATACCCAAAGGAGTTCTTTGTTGATGACCTTGAATATCTGCCTCGCACAATATATCACATCATCAGGCAGACTCTATGGCCTATCAAAGGGCATTCATCAGCTGCAAAACTTGAAGGAGCCATGAAGACATTGGTCTTTTACATCCTCAATGGCATCAGCTTCAATACACAAGAATTCTTCCTCCGGCAACTAGCTGCATCTGGATCTGACCTTTTTGGCCTGAAATTCTATGCTCCATGGGTCATGCGCCTCATCAAGCTACACTCTGCTATCAACTATCAACCATCTGCTCGCAATCATCTGATCTTTCTACCAGAGGTTGATATGTCAGTTGAAGCCATATACCCTGAGCCAGCTAAGAAGCATCTTTGTCTTCAAAATGATGAACACCAAAGCTTCACTCAGCCCATGGAAGGAGTCCAAGCAGTAACTCGTGTCTATCCAATGGCTGGGAACACTCGTCTGCCTCATCGTGCGCCAACTGAAGCTACTGAGAGCACAATTGCCCAAAGGCCTAAGAAGCGCTCTCGCGTCCTAAATGACCGAGAACTTCTTGTGGCACTGCATCAGAAACAAGACAAGCATCACTTTTGGCTCAAGTGACAGATGCAAAGCCTCTTGGTGGACGTCAATCGCATTCGAAATCTTGCCACCAAGAATGCCTTTGTCACTCATGAGACCTGTCGGCGATCATGGAAGAGTTTGACATTGCTCAGTGCTGAAGCAGATCTTCAAGACGATGGCTTCACTGAAAGATTCAAGTTTGACTCCACTCCTCCAGGGAATGCTGTCCTACGTCGAACTCCATCTCTTGAAGACTCTAACTATTCTTCCTCCGCGGCAACTGTGAATGCCAAAGTGATCGATGATGAAGACGATGCTACTTCACCGCCCCCTACTTCTACACGCATCGACACTGCACCAAGTTCATCTGTGCCGCCAACTAACAATGACAACCCTGCTGCTTCATCTACTCCTCATGAGGACGAGTAGATGCTCTATGTCTTCAAACCTTTTTGGTCATTACTGACAAAAGGGGGAGAAGCATATGAGTTTGATAGTCTTCAAGCGGGTTCATTTGGGCGGTTGCTTTATATTTTGCCTAGTGATTACAACTCTTGCCTTTTATACATTTCGTTCCTTGAGTTGTAACACTTAAACTTGATGGTCGTCTGCTACTTATTTGCTTTTCCATGTGCGGTGATAACTTCCGCACTTAGATCATTCTGCAGACGTCCATTTTTCATTATGCATGTCACTCTCTTAGTTATATCATTTCATGCATGATGAATTATCTTCATAAGTTGAAGAGGATCTCCACAAGTACAACCTGTCATGTGCATTTGCATTCCAAAAGCAAATTACTTATATGCACATCTTCAGGGGGAGCCCTTGCCACTTATGAAGACAATATCCTATCCTTTACTATTTCACATACTTTATCCCCGTTGAAAACTTCAACCAGTTTGTCATCAATCACCAAAAAGGGGGAGATTGTAAGTGCATCTAGTGCCACCCCTAGTTGGTTTTGGAGTATTGACGATAAAGTTGGTTGAGGGACTAATGCGTTTGTAAGAATTGCAGGATAACGCAGGTAGTGTCCCTCATTGATTCGGTTTACCTACCGGAGATGACCCCTAAAAATGTATGAAGACATTGACGATAATGGTGGTATGTGAAGATATTCATATTGAAGACTATGACATGAGAAGACAATGAGTGAAGACTATGGAGCGCGAAGACTGTGTTGTTTCGTTGTTTCCTTTTCTTCTTTGTTGAGTCATAGGAACCATCGTACTGTTAAGTGGGGTCCAAGTGAACAAAGTCAGAATGACTGAAGTGATGCTCAACCCAAATCCTATGTCTTCGAGCGAAGACAATGAGAGCAAATCTTATCCAGAGCTGGATGAGTCAGCTTTGCTTGTAGCCCAAGTAAAGTTGTCGTGTGTGTTTGAAATCTGACCGTTGGAACACGTGTCAATTCCTTAGTGACCGAGGGTAATTTCGGACATATCAGGTCGGGTTGCCTTGTGGCTATAAATAGCCCACCCCTACACCATAAATTGTTGGCTGCTCAGAGTTAGTTTACGGCTTTTGTCGTTTGAGAGCAACCCACCTCGAAGCCTTTGAGAGAGAGAAATCCTTGCGAGGACAAAGCCCAAACACCTAGAGCTAAAGAGTGTTAGGCATCACTGAAGTCTTTCTGTCTGAGTGACCTGAAGACTTATTACACTTGAGGATTGTGTATCCTCCAGCTGGTTAGGCATCGCGTTCTGAGCATCCAAGAGTCATTGTGGATCATCGGGGAATGAAGTCTGTGAAGGTTCGGAAGTCTACCTTGAAGACTTACCAGAGTGATTGGGCGAGGACTGTGTGTCCTTAGCTCAAGGGGAATAATGTGAAGATGTGGTCTTCTGAGTTGAATCTCAGCCTCCCTAACCAGACGTACAGTTGTCACAGCAACTGGAACTGGTCCAATAAATCTAGTGTCTTCAACAAGTGACTAGTTCTATCCTCTCACTCCCTTTACCTTAAGTTTGTCTTCGTGAAGTCATTGCCTATTTGTCATACTTGTTTGACTTCATTGCTTGACTACTATCATTGATTGGTTTCATACTATCTTCCATCCTGATCCTTACTACCAAGCTGCTATTAGTCTTTGTACTTTCACATTATTGCATACTTGACTATGGTTTGCTTGTTGTAGTTTATCTTCCGCTGCATATCAATTAGGTCATTTCTATTGTTTGTCTTCGAAACTTCCACGTTTTGAAGACTTTGATAAAAATCGTCTATTCACCCCCCCCCCCTCTAGTCGATAACTAGCACTTTCAGATTCGGTGTCTTGGAGGCTCACGGGTTCTGGCAAATTCACGGCCAACTCTCTATATCGTGAGCTGGCGCGCGGTTCGGCTTTCCAGGCTGCAACGGGGCTCTGGAAGGCTCGTATCCCGCTTAAAATCAAGGTTTTTCTCTGGCAATTGTGCCATGATCGCCTCCCTACCTCCATTAATATAGCTAAACGTAATGGGCCAGCATCAGGACCCTGTGCGCTATGTGGTGTCCCCGAATACGCGGATCACACGTTCTTCCGGTGTCATCTAGCTCTCTTCGCTTGGAGCGCGGTCCGGGAGGCCGCGGGCGTGGATTGGGATCCACGCTCCCGCTTCGAGCTAGTGTCGTCTTTGTCCTCGGTCCAGGGCTCCTATCGACGTATCATGTGGACATGTGCGGCCGCTATGTTGTGGGCTCTATGGCGCACTCGCAACAAGTTTACGATTGAGGGTGTTTTCCCTTCTCAACCTGCTGGCGTAATCTATAAATGCATCATTTTTTTACAATAGTGGGCTCCATTGGGAAGACAACAGGACGCTGATCTCCATCGCCACGCTCTCGACCGCCTTCGCTTCGTCTACTCGATGGCCCGAGGTCCGCCGCCTGTTGCCTCAGCTACCTAGGGATGCGTAGCTCCTTTTGGATGTGTTCTCTCTGAGCCTGTCGCTCTTTTGTCGCCTTCTACCGCACTTTGCTTTGGGCGGACCGTCGTTATGTTTCGTTTGTGGTTCCCGGACGTTGGTGTATGTTCCTATGTACGCTGCCTAAATTGTGGGCTTTATTAATTTAAAGCCGGACGCCCCTGGCGTCTTCGTTCTAAAAAAAAGGTCCAGCCTCCTAACATTTTTCAAGCCTCATACAACGATTAGCTAGAGTGGGCAGCACAGCAGAACCCGACTGCGGGCCTCCAGCCGAGCAGCTGAACGACGCTCTCCGGCATGGCTACCAGCAGCATCACGACATCGACCTCCCGATGCGGTAGCTCTCCTTTCCCTTCAACGCGTTATGGTAGAGCTCATGGTAGAAAGAGGGGAGGAGGAGCGGGTATGGGAGAGACGGTGGTGATGGTCAACAAATGGTTTTGACTATTTTGCCATGTCAGCGCTTTTAGGCGGGTCCTTCCTGTCAGAAATCAGATTAATTCATCCGAAAAAAAGGATTAATTCCTTCCAAGAAAACGTTATAAATCAACCGACAGATCTTTCGCTCCCGTAAGCCGCGTAACCTGCCGTTGCATAAATTTGATCCAGTGGACCACGCTGAAAGCAGCGCAGAGTAGATGAAAACTTCCTGAAGCGTGCAGGGGTTTAACGGGGTGGTTATTGTTGATTGGTTGAGATTTGGTCTAATGAGGCGGGCCCATCCATCGTCTCTCTCCATCCTCTCGCTCGATCTCCTATCCACTCGTCTCTCTCCATCCCCCTTCTCTTCGTACTGTACACAGCCATGGCTGTTAAACTGGACTATGCACGAGAGTGCATATTATCCATTAAAGAAGGAATAGGGTTTGAGAAACCCTCCATAAGTAGGGTTACACGTGATACAGGCAAGCACTACTCTACCCGGCCACTGCCGACTTTACATTGCCACTGTCGGCTTCGTACTGTACACAGCCATGGCTGTTTACCCACGACCACAAGGCCATGAGCCGCCCAACGCAGGAGCAGGCGCTGCTCCGACGAGGCTCCCGACAGCGCTGGAAGGTGGCTGCCGCACGACCGCCACACACCCATTGCTTCCGTGGGGCCGGCCATGAGCTGCTGCAAGGCCGACACACTGTTGCCGCCATAGAGCTGCAAGGTCGTCGCTCCCGTTGATGTTTTGCTACAACCCTTGCCTGCAGCAGCCCTCTCCTCGTGGTCGTGTTGCAAGGCCACCTTCACGAACGTAGTTGCTTTGCAGCATCCGGCGTGCTGCAAGGTCGCCGTTGTCGGCGCGGCGCGATGCTGCGTTGCCGCCGTCGTGCTACAAGGCGTGGCGGTCGTTGATGCCGCAAGGTTGTTGTCGCCGGCGCCGCTACCGCTGATGCTTTGTTGCCACCGCCATGATGCAAGGTCACCGGCGTCGGCGCCGCTGCCTAAGATGCTGCATTGCCGCTGCCGTCTTTACATGGACGCTGCATTCCAGCAAGCGAGTTCGCCGTCGTTTCGCTACGAGCCAACCATCGGTGCGGCTGCTGCAAGCGGTGCGTCGAGGCGTCGAGTCGGACGGCCGCTGGCTGCTCGTCAAATTTACATGGACGCTGCATTGGAGCATGCGAGGTCGTCGGCGTTTTGATGCGAGCGAACCGGTGGCGCAGTGGCGTCGGCGGCTGCAACCCAGGTGCTGCAAGAGCTGCGGCGTACCGTGGCCTGCTCGCTGGGTTACGTGGATGCTAATGCTACGGACATCGAACATGCAAGTTCATTGGAGTTTTGCTGTGAAGCCGGCCGGCCGACAGGACGCGGCTGTTGTTGCTGCACTCGTCAGAGACTCAGAGCTACGAGCGGTCGTGCTCGAGCAGGAAGCAGGGAATGCTATGTTCCAGTATACACAGTCGTTCCAGCTTGCACGGATAGGCGGGGATGGAAGCGATGGCTAAGTCCTCTCCACGGGGAATCAAGCGGCTACAATTGAATTACGGATTTGCTAAAACTCATTTGAATGTTTTTTTCTTTGGTCTCATTGGTTTTTGTGGCCGTCAGATCGAAACGCTCCACGATTCATGTGTCCAGGTGGAGACTTCGCCCGACGGGTGGCACGGCCCATGTGTTGTCCCGCTGGCAGCCCATCTGTTGTTTTTTGTTGTATGGGCTGCAGCCTCCTCGCACTTCCGTCAGGCCCTGACGTGGATGTGCATGTGGATGGGTTAAGTACACAGGAGAGGAGAGAAGGTACCTGTATACTACTACAATATACGACAAGACTCCTTTTTCTTCTTCTTATCGTTGGCGGCTGCAGTACATAGAGCGCGGCGGGTTTTTAAATGTCTCTACAGGTGGAAATCTTGTTCCATTTTTCTATTTTTCTTTTCTTTTTTCGGGTTGTTCCATTTTTAATTTTTGTTTAGGAGTTTTTTTTGTTTGAAGTTGCAACCGCCCAACCCGAGCGCAATCGCAACTCAGCACGCCCAAGCGCAATTGCAAGACATATAATGTGACTGCAACCGGGGGGTCGGGGCCGAGGGTTGTCGGCGCCGATGAAATCGGTTCCATTTTTATATTTATTGTTAGTTTTTTTTGTAGTTGCAACCGACACGGCCCGAGCGCAATCGCAACACAGCACATCCAAGCGCAATTGCAAGACATATAACATGACCGCAACCGGGGGTCGGGGTGGAGGGTTGTCGGCGCCGATGAAATCGGTTCCATTTTTTTATTTATTGTTAGTTTTTTTTGTTGTAGTTGCAACCGACCCGGCCCGAGTGCAATCGCAACACAACATACCCAAACGCAATTGCAAGACATAT
>NC_041387.1:413897358-413935363 GCF_002162155.2 Triticum dicoccoides
GTTCCATTTTTTATTTATTGTTATTTTTTTGTTGTAGTTGCAACCGCCCCGACCCGAGCGCAATCGCAACTCAGCACACCCAAGTGCAATTGCAAGACATATAACGTGACCGCAACTCGGGGTCGGGCCGGAGGTTTGTAGTTGCAACCGCCTCAACCCAAGCGCAATCGCAAGTCAGCACACCCAAACGCAATTGCAAGCCATATAACATGACCGCAACCGGGGTCGGGGCGCCGGTCCCGAGCGCAATCGCAAACTTAGCACAACCAAACTTAACAGCGCGACATTTATTATGACCATGACCAAGGGTCGGGGCGCAAATGAAATCGGTTCAGTTTTTTTAGGCCTTCTTTGTTTTGTAGTTGCAATCGCCACAATTCGACCGCAAACTGCAACTCAACATAACCAAGTGCACCTGCAAGACGTATAATGTGGCCGCAACTGGGGGTCGGGAGGAGGTTTGTCAGCGCCAGCGAAGTCTTCTCATTTAATTTTTTGTTGTATTAGTTGCAACCGCCCGACCCAACCGCAACTGCAAGACGTATAATATGACCACAATCAGGGGTCGGGGGGTTGTCGGCGGCAACAAAGTTTTTCTCTTTTTTATATATTTTTGTTGTAGTTGTAGTCGCCCCAACCTGCAAAATGCAACTTTTTCCAAGTACATGGTGAATACATGGTGTCAAACTCTTTCCAAATACTCGGTGCACTTTTTTGATACCTGACATTTTCTAAAAAATACACGGTTAATATATTATGCAATAAACTTTTTTATGTACTTACATATTTCCGTATTTTTCACAGTATGTTTTTCCTTTTCTAGCTGTGTAACATTTCCTTTTTAGAAGATTTGTTTGAAAAAGTTAATAATATCTGGCACAAAAAAACTAAAAACAACAATGGGAAAATGATCACAAAACCAGAGTAAGGGCTTAGCTGCTCCATGTTTCTAGGCTCCCTCGTCAACGTCAAACAATAAAGAACTTTTGTCGTTGTACACGGGCCCAAGAAAAAAAGTAAAAAGGCTCACAAGTCACAACCCACAGACAACCGCACAGACAAACAAACTAAAATAGCCCACACGAAGGCACGATGATCAGCCCGCCAACATTGGGCCATTGAACAAACAAACTATGGTCCAGCCTCAAACAAAAACGACCTGGAACAACAAACAGTGATGTCATCTACACGTCATCTGAATGAGACCATTTTAAATATCATCTAGATGAGTTCTAGGCACTCCCATTGAGAATTGAGCCTAGCAGCCCCCCAATCTAAGGCGAGCAATGCTACACTTATCGTAATTCTAATTACATGATTTACGTAATGAGCGATTTGGACAGTTATGATTGGAGAGTGGGGCAGCAAGGGGCCCACCCGCCTGAAAATGGAGGGGGGGGGGGGTGCGGCGGTGAGAGAGAGAGTTCGATCTAAGGCCTCGTTCGGTTTGGAGGAAACCAAAAGGTAGGAGTTCATAGTAGTATAGAAATTTGACAAGATGACACTTATCATCCTAAAAAATTAACTTGCCTCTTTTTTATGCGTAAAATGACCTTTGAGTGGATGTGTAGTTTTCTCAGAAACACAAAAAATGAATAGTACTTTTATGAAATTCGTGTACGCGTTTTTTACGAACTGAATGCATCTGTAGGAAATTTTTCTTTAGATTCCTTGTTTTTATGTTTTTTCTGTGGAAAACCTTCAAACTTAATGAGGCCCAAAACGGTCATAAGTATTTATTGAGAAACTTGGTAAGAAAACCGATCGATTTTGTGGCACCCAAGGAATATGACAGCAAACCTGGAATTGAACTTTTTTTCGCGAACACGCAAAAGGCTTGCGTGTCGGTGTTGGAATTGAACTTAGGATGTGATTTTTTTATTTTATTTTTTGCAATTCACTCCTTGCCGGCGGCCACATTTTTAAATGTTTGTGGTAAAGGAATCGCATTGAAAAGACATATAGGAGTACAAAATTGCAGGGGGGGGGGGTGCTCACGTAACTACAACAAATATGCATTAGTTTTTTTTTTGTGGTTTCAGTTTTATTTAAGTTTCTCAGCGTAGTGTTTTTAACGAGGCAATTCGTGCAATACATGCAGGATTTTGAGAGTAATATGGGACTTGACATACCACGAGCAGTGGTCTAAAACATTCATGTACAACAAATGCACTATGAACGTTGGTCCCTTCCGTCCGAAATTACTTGTCGTGGATATGGATGAATCTAGGCGTATTTTAGCTCTATATACACTTTTTTTCCGCGGCAAGTAATTTTAGTTGGAGGGAGTATTTGACCAGCTTGCTTCCAAACGCAACTACTTTGACTAACAACATTTTTGTGTCAGACACATACACGGTCATGTGCAAAACGGACAAAATGTGTGTGCTGCTGCGACTTAGAATGTGTTGTGTAAGGAATCTCGTTGAAAGACTTCGAGGAGTACAAAATTTAGGTAGAGAAACTTCACGTAACTACTCTCTTTGTTCCTAAATATAAGTCTTTACAGATATTTCACTATTGACTACTCCCTCCGTCCCATAATATAAGAGTGTTTTTGACACTACGCTAGTGTCAAAAACGTTCTTATATTTTGGGACGCAAAAGGAGTACATACGGAGCAAAATGAGTGAATCTACACTTAAAATGCATCTATATATATCCGTATGTGATCTATGATGAAATTTTTACAAAGATTTATATTTAGAAACGGAGGAAGTACATCAAATGATTGTATCATTTGTCTGTTGTTTGAGTTTTATTGAAGTTTCTCAAGAAAGTGTTTTCAACGAGGCAATTCGTGCAAATAAATGCAGAATTTTGAGAGTTTTACCGAGACTTGACGTACCACTAGTAGCGGTCTAAACATGCGTCTACAACTAAAATGCTCTCTGAACACTGGTCAGGTACTTGACTAGACTGCTTCCAAACGCAAGTACTTTGACGAACAACATTCTTGTGTGATTGTGTCAGACACGTACACGGCGATGTGCAAATCGGGCGAAATGTGTGTGCTGCTGCGACTACTACCATTAACTAACTTCTGGTTTACTGGCTGATCGGGAGCTCCATCGTATTCAACGCGGATACCTTCATTTCATTATTGGAGTATCTCGAACACGCGTTTCGTTTCAAAGCACGCGTTCTAGGTGTCGTTTCAAAGCGTCGGTCAGGGACTCGGGGCAAAGTGGTGCCGCGTGCATCATCGAATGCATTTCGTTCTCAACTGCAAACTGGAAGCTGCACACTGTTCTGGTAAAATGGATCACTTATACGTAGTAAGTAAGTATCAATCATATGCGCTCACTGCTATGTCGATCCAAGGACAAGGGTGGGCTGGGTGTTAAGGACATACGCAAACAAAATATCAGCCTCCTGGTAAAATGGTGGTGGAATCTGGATACTCAACAAGGGCTTTGGCAAGATATAATGAAGGCTAAATACTTGAAACAAGATACAGTTGCCACGGTGAAGAGCAAGTTTAATGATTCCCCTATCTGAAAAAATATTATGAAAGTTAAAGATTATTACATGAGGGGCAGAATTATTCAGATTAACTTGGGGGACGTGGCGCAAGTTTGGGAGGAGTCCTCCATAAATGGCATGCCTCCTATGCAGGTTCAATTCCCTCTGCTAAACAGCATCTGTAATATGCCTAAGATTACGGTTGACAAGTTGGGTAGTGTGGGGGCCGGCGACATGTTTCGCAGAAGGCTAAAGAGCAGTGCTATACGGACGATAAAACACAGACGATTCACGCACGACAGTGAAATCCAGCCACACATGCAGGTGTACAGGAGAGCAACGGCCGCTGGATACTTAGTCGTCTTCACATCGTGTACGCTTTTATCGTGTGTAGAGCAGTTTCGAAGGCTAAACCCCCCATTTGAGAACATGTGGATCGAGATGCGCACAATTGTGCTAGGTACCATCTCATCTACAGCGCCAGACAAGGTTGGCTGGGCACCTGGGCCTAAGCATCGATTTACTACTAAATCCATGTACAAACTCCTTGAAAGCAACCTTGCGGGACGTGACTATCGATGGGTCTGAAAAGCTAGTATTCCACTTAAGATCAAAATCTTTATGTGGCAGTTATTTCAGGATGCGGTCCTAACTAGAGATGTTATGAAACGGCGTAATTGGCCTGGTAATGCTAAGTGTTCGTTTTGTGCTGCTCGGGAAACGGCGCAACATCTTTTCTTCCTATGCCCTGTTGCCAGAGTGATCTGGCGATCGGTGGGAGCGGTCCTGGGCACCGATCTTTGCCCTAATAACCTCTGGCAATATTACACTTGGTGTTATGTTTATCTTTCTGATGGTGCTAAGTTCTACACCTTCGGTCTTGCTGCCATCTGTTGGGCTATTTGGAACAATCGTAACAGGGCGACCTTTGAGTTTAAACTCCGTAAAACTCCTTTCGAGATTATCTTTTTTGCGTGTGTCTTTATCACCTACTGGGCAGGTCTCCTGAAGGGGGCAGACCGTGAGGCAATGGAGCGTGGAGCGGAGATGCTGAGGCGCAGCACAAGCAACATGATGATGATCTGCGCAGTTGTCACTGAAGATTCGGCGACTACATGACAGTTCACGTCTTCAAACTCCAGCCGACTCAAAGAAAGCAGGGTTGCTTTTGTGTGTCCTCCTGCGTGAGAATGTGACCTGATGGGTCGTGTATTTTGTAAAGTACTTTGCTGATGTTTGTTGGGCTCTAAGAACTGTAGGTGTCGTCGGGTTTTTGCCCCACAGCAGGTGTCTCGTAGGCGAGTTCCTATGGTGGGTTTTCCGGCGATGCGTTGAACTCGCTTTCTCCTTTCCCGTTTCCTTTCTGATCCAGCTCGGAGACTGTTGTATTTCCGTTATTTGGTTAATGGAAAGGGGTAATGCCCGGTTCAAAAAAATATGCGCTCACTGCTGGTCGTAGCGCGAGAAAAACAGTCCGATCGTGTTTTATAGTATGACCTCCTCTGAATTTTGACCGCCAGGTTAGATGACAGCTCCGGTTGGTGAAAGAAGACGCCAAGACCAGGATGGACACAAGGTCGACGAGGAAGCTTCCATGCCGCGTCAGAGTACATATACTGTATTAGTTATTGCAACGGAGAGCTCTTCCGGCTTAGAGCATCTCAGAGGGATCACACGGGGTCCCGGTGATCACATTCCAAAGAGGCCCGGTTCCGAAAAGAAAACATTCAAAAGAGGCACAGCTCGCCTGATATCAGTCAGTACAAGGGTGTTGTAAGTGTCCTGACTGAGTAATAGCTGGGATAATTGATGTTATGGAACTAGCCCGCAAAAGAAGCGTTTCAGAGCGACTGCCTTGGTTCCCTAAATATATGCAACATCATTTGCGGGTTTGAATTTTCAGACCATATCTCCTCCAAGCCGTACAGTGTTCAGTAACAAGTATGTTTTCCTGTTAGAAAATGGAAGTTTTATTACCCCTGACATGTGCATCATAGATGCATATAGCCACAATTAACATGGTTTATTACAGGTTAATACAAAATAGATTAATAAAAAATTGAGACATGCCACACTTGCTATGATGAAGAATTTTGATGCGACGAATCATTTCAAGACACATACACAGACAAAATTGGTATGCACACCACCAAAACCTTTCAGAGTTTGCTTTTGACTGAACTTTTAGGCAGCAAATTGTTGGCTGAACTGAATGCAAGCAACGTTTTCCCCAAAACACACCATAGAACTCCCACAATGGGTTCGGAACTGATGTATTTCCGTTATTCACTTAACAGAAAGGGGTTATGCCCTGTTCAAAGAAAAAGAACTCCCACAATGAACTCATATCTCCTTTCTCTCTATTCTCCTCCAAACCAAGTCTAGTTTTGGAACCCTTTTTTTTTGGAAAGACCATCATGGCTGGCTTTATTGAATGAAGACACGCTTACATCGTCCACGAGTTCCCTCGTCAAGAAATCGGGAGGCTCGTCCAACCAACTAAAAGAGGACTTATTACAATAACTATGATTAGCTAGCACATGCGCCAATGCTCAAAGATGACCTTTCCAATAGATGAACCGATATCTAGTAATCCATCTCTCATGGCCATTGCCTCCGTGGTGATAGCATCGGCTGCAATAGCAACGAATCTGCAGTGAGCCGCAATAAATTTCCCTCGTCTCTGAGAATAGCTGTCGTTGCACCAATTCCCTCATGTGCAAAAAAAGTTGTGTCAACATTAAGTTTTGTGAATCTTGGGTCCGGTTCCTCCATTTTGTTTCAGGCAAACTCAGTCATTCTGTTAAGAGGAATTTGGAAATTCCTCACAATGGGCAGAACTGAAATTCCTCATGTGCAAAAAAAGTTGTGTCAACATTAAGTTTTGGAACCTTCTTGCTCTATATTTGCAAATTATTTTGATGTGTCGGGCTGTCGGCTTCTTGACGAATATAAATCACATGCACTTCAAGAGTGGAATATTGGTGAAAATAAGCAAAGAGGCAATTATGCTGAATCCATTTACCCAGTCAACCATGTACATACAACAATAGTCTCTTCTACTCCCTCTGTTCCTAAATATTTGTCTTTCTAGGCATTTCAAATGGTTACAACATACGGATGTATGTAGACATATTTTAAACTGTAGATTCAACCATTTTGGTTTGTATGTAGTCACTTGTTGATATCTCTAAAAAGACAAATATTTAGGAACGGAGGGAGTAGTATGAAGTGAGTATTAACCCCCGCCTTATTACATTAGAATCAAAGAATGAATGAATGGAATTAAATTAAGTACATAAAGAATGGTATTTCGAAACGAGTCGAATGCTTGCAAAATGGTGCAACGACACCTAAAATTTTGCTTGCAAATTAACATATGGGTATCAGTCTATCCTGCCCGGCCCGATACACCCCTCTGTTAGCGCTACTTCCTACAGTTTGAGTCCAGTTCCTCCAGCAATGGCAAGTTAAGAAGAACCTGAGAACTTCTGCAATTGTATGATCAAAACACTGATGTCATCGGTAGACCCCCTGGAACCCGCGGTTTCGACAAGCCTTCTGCAGGCGGCGATGCGAGAAGTTTTGTCATTGCCGATGCAGAGAGGCCTGGCGATGTCTATGGCTTCCTGGTTATCCACCTTATCCCACAAGCCATCAGAAGCAAGTACTAAGAATTCGCACTGTGGGTCAACAAGGAGCGTCCTGGTATCTGGATCAGCCACCACCCATTGCTTGAGGTGTGCATCACCGATGCCTCTTGACACTGCCAAGGAGCCCTGCACTCGCCATGTCCCTCGGTTGTTCACAACGAACCCGCCCTGAAAATTAATAGGATAGAGCACATAAGTCACAGAGAACTGAAATATTGCATAATTTTGCTCACGATTACTCAAATTTTAGCTATCTATTCCATTGTATAAGCACAGGACAATTGCTATGTGCAACCAAGCAACAAGAGTTATCCACTAACTGCATACAACTACAGAATTTTATTATCAAATTGAAACAAGGTCTAGTTTATTTAGCAAGTGCACATCCTTCAAACTACAATTGTCACACAAATAATGGAACACATTTGAGGCATACAATATCTACTTACCAGGTTCTCAATTCTTTCCCTCTCATCCTCACGGGAGGCCCGGTGATCAGAGGTGAGTGCCTCGGCCGTTCCTGCCCGGCTGAGGACAGCACGGCAATCTCCAGTGTTGGACACGGTGAGGCCGCCCTTCTGGAGCAATGCAGTGACACAGCATGCTCCCCCGCTCTCCTCCCTCTTAAGGAACTCTTCGTCCGTCTTCAGGTAACATTTCTTCACAGCCCCCTCAATTTCATCACTGTCACCACCGTCCACCTTCCTCACCACCTCTGCCATGAACTTGGGCATATTTTGGGCAGCGAACTCTGCCGCGTTCTTTCCGCCGTGGCCATCGAATACAGCAAACAGCGCCTGCAAAGTTCGGGGTAAACGAGAAAGTTTAGTACCTCTAACAAAGTTCGGAGTATTAGACAAAACAGCAAGAAATTTCCATCCCGGGTTCAGTCAGGTCAAATCAAAAATATTTCGTAAAAATTGTGCAAAACAAAATCATGAGAGAGAAGAGAAGATGCATCGAGCGAGCTTACCACTTCGGGGTCTCCACCGAGCGCGACCTTGGCCACATGCCGGTCCTCCATCTCCACCCTTCTCCTTCCCCTCCCTCTCCGGCAGTAGGCCGCGAACTCGTCGCCCTCCTCCTCCACCTCGTTGCTCGGATCCGATTCCACGGCGGCCACAGCCGCCGCCGCGGCAGCAGCGGCCGCGGCGCCATCGACCGGCACCATGAGCGGCGCCGGCCGCCGCCTCTTCAGCACCGATCCGGCGGCGACGGAGGGGGCCGCAGAGGACGTCTTAGGCGACGGGGAGGCCTCCTCGCGGATCTGAGCGCGCAGCAGCCCGAAGGGCCGGAGCGGCGAGCCGGCGGTGGAGGGCGCCGGGGACGACACGGAGACGGACTCGGGCGAGGCGGAGGCGGCCTTGCAGGAGAGCGGGCGGCGCGACGGAGAGAACACCGGCGAGCTAGGGATGGCGACGGAGCAGGACATGGCGAGGGCTTCTTCGGCCTTGGGAGACGGACGGGGTCTTCGCTGCGGCTCCTACGCCTCCTCGCTTTTCCTCGATTTGTGATTAGGTTTGGATGGGTCTGGGGCAAACGGCCGTTTGAACGGGCTTATATACGGTGGCCACTACGCGTCGCGGGCGGGGGGAGGCGCTCCCGTGGGAACTGGACTGGCTTGGCCCTAGGGGCAATTCGCAATTGTGAACTGGACTGGAGGACCATTGTTTTTTAATGTTTTTTCTGTTGCAGACGGAGTAGCACCGCTGGCACAAGTAGAAAATTGCTGGTGCAATTATTGGGCAAGCTTCCCTTCCTTGAAGAAAATAATAGTACTACTCCCTACTGCCGTAGTAGTGGATTGTGAAACATTGTCTATCGAATTTTAGTTGTATATATATAAGGTATATGCTCGTGCGTTGTCACGGGGGGCAAGTGTTTTAGAAATATTGGTGCAAACTAAATAGATAAAATAAAATCATATTTTGGTTATAAAATATAGATTTCCAGCTATTTCTTAAACTGATAAAATAGGTATGTGCCCATGATTTATCTCCTTTATTGGGTTGCCAAATATAGGAGATTCATTTATATTCATTTGCTTATGTATCGTGAATTTATTACTATTTATTGGGCTACGAAAGATGTCTAGTACTGGATTTTACCATAAAAACAAATTATATATGGACCGTGAATTTATTGCTATACCATCGATGATGTAGTTTGATGAAACTCAAAAGGGGATGAAAAACCAGAAAAAAACGATTGAGGGTGGAAGATTGGACGAAGGGGTGTTGGAGAGAACACTGAGTGAAAGATGAAATCTTATGTTAGTGGATAGAGATATAGATTAATATAGTATTTTATGTGTCGTGATGTGCTTTCTCCGTTTTGAAATATATGGTAAGATAGTATTGTCGGCACATGCTAGTTTACAACTGGCACATTTACTCGTGCAATTATTGGGCTAGATTTTTTCCGGAAAAAATATATTGACTCGTGCAAACTGATAACATTGTCCATTCAAAAAAATTCTAATACATCATCGTGTGTCACAATATATACTCCTGGTTCTACTCGCTGGAATAAGGTTTAACCAACGGTTACCACGTCAAGATGTTATTAACATGACATAAGTTTGATGACATTAGTTCATATCTAAAAGTATTAGCTAATTGCCTGTGCGCTGCAACACACACATACATATTTTAGTGGCTCAACACTAGTTATATTCGACGCATGCCTTATCATACTCTAGATTTTGGTAAGATTTAATTGGATTTGAATATGGGTAGGAAAATGCAAGGACTGTTTTGACCTAATTGAGATTTTTGTAAGATTTGATTTGATTTGCGTATGCGCGGGGGTGGGTGGTGGGGGTAATGGAAAGTTCTGATTACTTTAGATTTTGGAAATATTTGATTTGATTGAGTTAATGCAGGACGTGATTTTGGAAAAGTATTGATTTGATTTAGATTATTGCAAGTTATATACTCTATTTACATTGTTTTTTTGTGCGGCATTGAAAGAGAGTATAAAAAATCCAAGAGAAAAACCAAGGAGTAAGGGGGTGTGCGTGGCTGAAAAAACCGATGGAGGGAGAGGTGACGGAACCAACTCCTCTTTAATAGTAGTGATTTACATATAATTATAATTCCGTATAACATAGATCATATCTTTAAAATGGTATTTTCAGTCAAAGAAACCCTATATTCTAGTCCGGAAGGTTATGTTGTTTCGATAGTGGTAAATCCTGCAAATCCATTTATTTTCTCACAATAAAAACCCATTTGTTACCTAATTTTTTTATTTGCTTAATTCCACTATAGTAGCCTCCACTTTCAACTGAATTTTGGCGCAAAATCCGCCTAACAACGAAAACAAGATGGTGCATGCTTATCGCTATACTATCTTGAAGCTTTGCAAGAATTCACTTTAAGAAGAAGAACAAAAATACTCAACCCCAGGGTAGAGACATCCCGAAGGCAATGCATTGTATGGTCGAGAAAAGGTCTGGAACGCCTACTTGTGCAGCATAGGTATACGTAGTGAACACATCGACATGCACAATGTATACACAGCGAGCACGTCGGCTTGCACAACGCAAGTATACATCGCGAGGGACCTTTTCTTGTGAGAACCGGTATTCAAGCCTTGGTCAGTAGCCCCGCTCCATGAGGTCTCTACCACCGTGTTAGACTCACGGAAACATCCAGTTTGTTATACTAGTGCTATGTAGATTGTGCATGTACGAGTGATTGTATTTGTCTTGCAAAATACTTTACATTATGTGTTTTTCACTAGCTTGTAGGACAAAGGATGTCAATCATGCATTGGAGGCTCTGAAACATGGAGCAAAACGTAGGGGTATTTCCAATCCTAGGTTTCTAGAGCAAAGCTAATAGAAGAGCCGGCTGCTAGCTATATGCTAGTGCCACATCATTTGAAGTTTTCTCTAAAAGATGCTCATATAATAAGCTGGCTGTAGGTTGGCGATAGTATTTACTGTCTGCATGCAAGAAGACGTGCAATGGTTGGCTGGTTGGTAGAAGCGCCTGCCTTTATCCCTCGCGATGGCTGCATGCTCGCCTCACTTTTTCGTAGCTTGTGCTGTAGCCCGGCGACTGATGAATCGCCCGCTTCCTTCTCTCTCTTGCCTTCTCTGTCCTCCAACTAGGATTTTGCTGATTTGAAACTTCTTATAGCCAGCTGATTAGGACCTATTATACTTGCTCTTAGTACTTGAGAATTCAGACTAGAAGATGTAAAAGCCTCCCTCCAAAACAGAAACAAAAATATTGTAAAAGCCAGCAGGTTATTTACGTACTCTACGCGGGAAAGAAGAAAAACGAGTTGCAAGTCAGGGATGCCCGGATGGGCAGTTAAAATGTTTTTATCTGCCTACGCGATAAGGAAGGTGCATGCTAGGAAGTGCAATTCCAAGGAAACACAGATAAGCACCGGCAGTGAGTCACCACAAGAGCACTAGAGCAGGGTGGTGAACGGGCGACGGTCAAACCTACGTTAATCCCGTGTGACGACGCACAAGTAAGCAGAAGCTGTTGAGACTCCGAAACGCCTCCTTCTCGTCTCGTCTCCTAGGACGCGGTCTCGCTCTCGCTCTGTTTGTTTCCCCCCACTTGATTGCACTGCCCGCACATCGCTTGCTCCCAGGGAACCACGAAACACCTCGGCGAGCCATCGGCAGCGCGGCACGGCGGGACGCGTGGCCACGTGTCGGCGCCCGGCCTCACGCGCTTCCTGTGCCGTTGGGCGCGACGGCAGCTGGGGAACCCGGAACGTGCCCGGAAAGGAGGGAGGCCCGAGAGACGCGCGCTGACTGGCCGCGATTGGACTGGACCGGACCGGGCAGACGAACGTTGAAGGCAAAGTGTCGTTATCGCAGCGCCTACCCTCGTCTAAGCAACAACCTCTCGGGTCGCAGTCGCTCTCGCCCCTTTTCCTTCCTTCGCCCATGAACGAGACTGAGCTGAACCAGATCCTATTGTCGAGAGTGAAGAACCCGCATCGGGTGCAAAGTCGATGTCGTTTTTCATCAGATCGACAGGATCACTGGGCGTTCGTACTTTAGGTGGTTGCTCCTGACGGTTCGGGCCTGGCCCCACGTGTCGGGGTCGCGAGAGCGATTTCTGTGGACGTGCGCGTGTGCCCGGAGCGCGAGGGAGGAAAATGTAGCCGTTGGCGCTTGCCTAGCTAGGGGCGGCAGGACCGACGCTGAGGTGGGGCCCGCCAGCTGGCGGCGTGGTGTCATTGGTGGCACGTTTGGCCTGATCTGGCCGGGCGTGTGGTCTGCGTCGTGAACCGCGCACGACGGATTTGTTCGCGTCCAACGTGCCCGGTCAGCTCAGCTCAGCCGCTTGCGACCCCGGCCCGCAACGGGACGGTCCTATTCAGCCGAAAATATGCCCCGCCCTTTTCTTACGGACAATTAACGTGCGACTGGTAGGTTCCATTTTTTTCCCTTTTCCTAAGTTTACGTATAGGATCCAGGCTGATTCAACCTCTCGATTCATTTACCCCGTATGAAACTACAACCTCTGTATCAAAATGTAAGGTGTTTTTATAAGCTAAACTAGCCTAAAATTTGTCTTATATTTTGATACTAAGGAAGTATAATCGTTTATTTTCTTTCTTTTTCAGTGAAACTTCCGGTCTATTCATAGACAATTATACAATTATGACAGTACAAGTAACATCAGAGGTAACATAAGTGAAGCACGATGAGAAAAATGGCAAAGCCGAGCACAAACTCTCCATAAAGATCCTAATTACCAGAGCTGATGGATCTAATTTATCAAAGAAAAAAAATGAGTCTTTCAAGATTATGCAAACAAAGCAAATCTAGAAATGAAGATTCCAATGGCCTAAGCAAAAAAAAAAAAAAACTTCTGGCTGCTACTACTGGATAGATTAAATACCAGAGACCTAATTACCAGGAAAAACTTTTATGTGGAAACCAGCCAATGAGTTCTCTGTGATGAATCCAATGAATATTTGAAGCACTTATTCTTCCCATGTGATTTCAGCCAGAACTTCCGGATTGCTCTAGGTATGGAATGGGACATAGATCTGAACATCGTTGGCATGCTGATTAATGCCAAGCAAAGAAACCAGGTTCCGTTTATCGAAGATACTATGATTGCTGGATGTTGGAGCATACGAAAACACTGAAATACTAGCATCATATTTAATTCCAAGACCAAGAATCATAACTATTGTCTTAAGTCCTTCAAGGAACACTTTAGTCTAATCATTAAAAAGGCTAGGCCTAGTCTAAACGAAGGAATGCAGTCTTGGTTAGATTACTTGTGAAATACCCATGGCATTTCCTCATGATGTAAATCCATTTGTATATGTCCCACCATTATTAATGAAAAAAGCCCCCCCCCCCATTATTAATGAAAAAAGAGCCACAGTAGGGGAAAATCCCTACTATTTTTGCTAAAAAAAAGAATCAGAGAACAAAAGAAGGATCAAACAATGCTCTATTGTTGTAGAACGAGGCCTTTTTGTTATTCTTGAAATTAACTGGGGGTGCATTGGGCATCCCCAAGCTTGGTCTTTAAACCATTCCAGTTGCTTGGGTTTATGATGACATTCCTAGTGATGCTAACCTCATAACACAGTAAAGCTCAAGGGAGGTGATGAGTTCGGGTTAGTCCATAAATAATAAATGCTTCTCATTCTTGTATATATTTTCGCAACATGATACTCCCTCCGTTCCAAAATATAGTGCGTCATTGGTTCCCGCGCTTCAACTTGACCATAAATTTAACCAACGAGACCGACAACGACGGGAGCAAAAGTTATACCAGTGAATTCGTATTCAAAAGAAGTTTTCAATTATATAATTTTTTGCTCCCGCCGCAGTCGGTCTCGTTGGTTAAATTTATGATCAAAGTTGAACCTCGGGAAGCATGGACGCACTATATTCTGGAACAGAGGGAGTATAATAGCAGCTATAGTAAAGGACACAATCATTGGCTCTCTTGGTTAAGGAGGAACCAAAAACAACACAATTCTATAGCAAATACTGCCGCTACACAAAAATCTGCCAAAATAGGACATCATGTATAAAAGAATTATTAAGCGGTACTACCTATAGAACTCCAAACATTCTCAAACAATTATGAAAAATACTAGGGATGCATGGCTCTGCCGTATAAATTTTTTAGCTAAAATCTATTCTCTAGTAAACTTTGGCATGCTGCGCAAAAACAAAAAACAGAACAACAAACACCATGAAATGTAATCAATGAAAACACTTGCATAAATTGGCACTTTATTAAAACAAAAACCAAAAATGACTTTGCTATAGTAAGTTAGCAAGCCATACCTTATTAAAACCACATACACACTCGTTTCGAGCTGCCCCCCCCCCTCCCCGAAAACGCTTTCTTTAGTGCCTTTGAGCTAGACATGATATTTTTTGAAGATGCTCACAAGCGAACATTTTTTTTGCAAAAGTGCTTACAAGCAAAGTTGGATCATTGCTATTGTGAAGCACAAACGTGAGCACCAAAAATCACAAGGTATACGCATTTAAGTCTAATCCACTTCATATGATAGTGCAAGTGGGAGACTGTTGAAAATATGCTATAGAGGCAATAATATTTGTATTATTTATTTCAACGTTTATAGTTAACGGTTATATTCTATGTTATAACTATTATGGTTCTTGAATATGCGATTCAGCGGAAAACACATAAGCACGCGTAGAAGCATAAACGGTGAAACCTGATTCCTAGTCTTGCCTTTAGGACTAGCTCAAGTGGCATAATGATGATTCCATTTTCCTAATTAGGGGATATGCTAATAAGATTTGAGAGCACGATATTAGTAGAACTCTTGTGTTTAATTGACCCAAATTGTTTGTTATATCTAAGAGATTATATCAAGTCACTCCATACCGGCAACTTACGAGTTCATCGGGAACGTATGAGGAGAGACTAGATAGCTCGAGAGTGGTATTTTCTCCCCCTGTGAGATATTCTTAGGGCCCTCTCGGTGTGATGGCATCCATCATCGCCTGGTGAGACATAGGTGACTATGTCACAGGGATGCCGGAATACAACAATGGGAAAGAAGAATAAAACCGGTAACGAGGAGACAAGTATAGTGAGCATGAGAATGACTCGCAGGGATACCGATATATCTCACCTCGGGTTTTGTAATGTATTGCGAAGCAAAGGGAATAGCATATGATAACCAATGGTTCACTCGAATATCACTCGTGTAAGTATAGGGATCAATATGGATGTCCACGGTTCCGCTATTAATCATTGAATGAATGGTGTTTTCGTTCATGTCTATATTTTACCGAATCTGTAGGGTCACACGGTTAAGAGATTACGACATGTTGAGTTCTATAGGAGTTAGGAATATCAGAAAGTATTACCCAAATAGTTTTGGGAATAAAAGAATTCGTATTGAGAGAAACCAGAAGCAATTTGGGATTATCTGAAGTGTTTTGGGGAGTATCGGGAATTAATATATAGGTGGAAAATTGTTTCCAGGGACTTAAATATAAATTATAAAGGGCTAAAATATTGTTATGGGGTCCCGGAATTTATTTGAAGTCAACGGGCTAAAGAAAATGCAGAAAGGCATATTAGGGGAGATAATGGGCCCTAAAGCGAGAGCAGCTGTAAGGGCATACTTGTCCCTTAGTAGTTTTGGTGATTGATGACAATGCTTTTGCGGACTAATCATGTGTATTGAGCTTTTCAGATATATCATGACTAAACACAAGATGATTTGATGCCCCTCGAAGATTATTGAAGACGGCATTTCTCTACGGTTCTTTTCGGTGGAGTTGAGTCATAGGGAAGCCGTACTATTAAGAGGGGGTCCGCTTTGGAAAGGTTTGGGTGGAATCTCACGTACGTTCCCTTTGCACCACCTTTCCTATGGCTCTTTGGAGTCTCCTCCGTCTCACCATGTTTTGCGAAATGAAGGACTCCGAGTGTTGCTGTTCACAGGCTGGCGGTAGTACTGCTCCCCAGAGCGGTACTACCGCAGGCGCCAGCGGTAGTACCGGGCTCCGGCACGGTACTACCGTGGGCTCCCACGGTAGTACCGCTCCTTCTGGGCGGTAGTACCATGAGCTCTGGCCTGGCGCTGCTATGCAAGCGGTAGTAGGGGCGGATGTAATTTTTTACACCCGCGCCTACGGGGTAGTACCATGCTTTGGCGTGGTAGTACCGTGCCGCCTGGCCAGACACAACAGCATGGGCGGAGGTAGGGGCAGATGAAATTTTTTACATCCACACCCTGCACGATAGTACTGCACTTGGGTTGCGGTAGTACCGTGTCATTTTTTTGCATCGATAAAATCTCAGCGGAGGTAGTCACGGATGTAATTTTTTATATACATGCCTACCGTGGCTGCTCTGCAGTAGTACTACATGGTGTCGCGGTAGTACCGCGCCAGCGGTTCTACTGCGCCTTGTCAGTGCTCTTCTGTTCAGGTCTAGGCTCTGTCGCGCCCACGGTAGTACCGCAGGTCTGTGCGGTAGTACCACTCCTGTGGTGCGGTAGTACTGCGGGTCGCGGGCTGAGTGGTGGGTAACAGTTGGAATTGTCCCCCCACTATATAAGGGGGTCCTCTTCTCCAAGAAGACCTACCTCTTCCCCCAGGAAGCTCCATTGTTGCTCCAAGCTTCATTTTCGCCCGATCTCTCTCCCTAACCAATCAAACTTGTTGATTTGCTCGGGATTGGTTGAGAAGGCCCCGATCTACACTTTCACCAAGAGAAATTTGATTTCCCCCACTAATCCCTAGCGGATCTTGTTACTCTTGGGTGTTTGAGCACCCTAGACGGTTGAGGTCACCGCGGAGCCATAGTCCATTGTGGTGAAGCTTCGTGGTGTCGTTGGGAGCCTCCAATTAAGTTGTGGAGATTGCCCCAACCTTGTTTCTAAAGGTTCGGCCACCACCTTCAAGAGCACCAATAGTGGAATCACGGCATCTCGCATTGTGTGAGGGCGTGAGGAGAATACGGTGGCCCTAGTGGCTTCTTGGGGAGCATTGTGCCTCCACACCGCTCCAATGGAGACGTACTTCCCTTCAAAAGGAAGGAACTTCGGTAACACATCCTCGTCTTCACCGGCTCCACTCTTGGTTATCTCGTGCCTTTACTTGTGCAAGCTTATTTGTGTTGTATCCCTTGCTTGCTTGTGTGCTTGTTGTTGTTGCATCATATAGGTTGCTCACTTAGTTGCATATCTAGACAGACAACTTTGATGCAAAGTTTAATTTGGTAAATAAAAGCTAAAAAATGTTAGTTTCCTATTCACCCCCCCCCCCTCTAGTCAACTATATCGATCCTTTGAATTGGTATCAGAGCCTCGTCTCTTTATTAAGGACTTTGTCGTCTGAAGAGTATGGTTGACACCATAGACGGTAGGGAGGAGCACTCCGGTGTGAATCCGAGCTCGTCTACGGCCAATGGGGGAACCACGGTGTCTCATGAGGAATTCAATGTGGCTTTGGACACATTGAAAACATCCATGACAACCGAGATTGAAAGCATGTTTAATAAATTCTTAGAAGGACTTAAACTATCTACCTCGCCGATGAAAGTGGGTGATCCTACTAACAAGGTGACGGATGCTAACTCCGACAAGGGGGGAGCTACTAGTAAAAAGGGTCCTTCTACTAGTGGTAGAAATGGCACCGGCATCTTTGCCCATGTGGAACCTCCAATTTATGAAGGACCGATTCCCTCTACTCATTTAAATCATGCCGGTCCTCCTCCTAAGACTGTGAAAAATGAGGACTTTGATTCTTGGGTTTATCACTTCAAGCGTCATTTAAATCATGTGAATACTAATCTTTGGAGAATCATTGAAGAAGGTTTCTATCCACATGACCGAAGCAACTTCACCCCTAGAGAAGCTGTGGATAATCAATTCAATGAGAATGCTCTCTTCATCATCCAAGATGCAGTTCCACCCGATGATCTCCCTCATCTTCGACCCTTCACCATGGCCAAAGATGCATGTCGTTGTGTTATTTCCCTCTATAAGGGAAGCGCAAGCATTCAATGCTCCAACTATGAAGTGGTGCAAGATGAAGCCGATGAGTTTGCAATGAAAGAAGATGAAGAACCTCGTGAGCTCTTTCGGAGAGTAACCAAACTCGCGGTATCACTCTGAGATCATGGGAGCAAGTACACGGATGACAATTGGATCAAGCGCAAGTTCCTCAAAGCAATGATGCCTTACCACAAGGCCATGTCCTCCGTCATCCGTCAAAGACCAGACTTCCACTCCTTGTCCTCAAATGAAGTGTTGGATGAGTTTGTGGCAATGAGGATCTTGGACAAGACCGCCGACAACGGGGTGTTGCATTCTCAAAGAGCAAAGAAGCCCAACCTTGCCTTGAAGACCAAGGTTATTGTGGAAGAAGAGGAAGAAGAGGAAGATGAGAAGAGCAACCCCGAAGATACAAAATATGATTATCATGAGCACATGGCTCTTGCTTCAAGGCAATTTTGGAGCAAGAAGAACACAAGGCCCAACTTCAATAAGAACAAATCAAGTGGGTTCAAGGGCAAGCAACGTGTGAGAACATGTTACAATTGTGGAAACAAGAGCCACTTTGTTGTGGATTGCCCTTACGAGAAGCGGGAAGACAATGGTGGCAAGCTCATCCGAAAAGATAAAGCCAAGTCCTTCCCCAACAAGAAAAACTCCACCAAAAAGACTCCTACTCGAGGTTTGGTGGTTCAAGAAGAATATCATGAGGATGACGATGATGATGAAGATAGTGAAGCCATGTCCATGGCCTCCGTTGCCATTGCCACAACTCCACGGGTGTCCCTCTTCCACTCACCCAATGAGAACATCACCACCAAGTGTCTCATGGCTAAGGCCACCAACAAGATAACCCCCAACATCAAAACCACCATATTACTAATCCCTCCTTGACGGATGACATTGATGAAAGTGAGGGGTCTAATGAGGAAGTGAATGAATTTGAGTCTTTTATGAGTAAGCTCAAGGGAAAATCCAAGAAGCACTTCGTTGCTTTCTTGGAACAACTTGGTGAAGCCAATGACATGATCGAGGCTCATGAAGAAACCATCTCTAAGATGGAAGGTCATAGTCGTGACTATGCCGATGAGATATCTGATCTCTCTAATGCTCTTGAGGAAGAGCATGGCCATCGTTTGGCTCTTGAGGAGTCACACAACAATGACCATGCTAAATTAAAGAAAGATCTTGATCATGCTCTTGTTGTATCTTGTGCGCTAAATTTCGAGAAGGCTAAACTTGGGGTTGACCATGCTAGACTCAAGGAGGACTTTGATATACTCTACAAGGCCCACAAGGTCTTGAAGGGTGCTCATGCTAGCCTCAAGGAGTCTCATGATCAACTCCAAGTGAAGTTTACCAAGGAGAAAGCCACCTTTCCTCATATGGTATTAATTGATAATGCAAATGCCACTAACCCGTGTTGTGAGCTTGTGCGTCTTGTGGAGGAGAATGCCAAGTTGAAGGAGCAACTTGAGAAAGGCCTTGTGACGTGCATACAAGGTGAGAAGAACCTCAATGACCTTTTGAGCAATCAAAACGAAGTTGTGGCCAAGGAGGGAGTTGGGTTCGCACCCAAGTCCAAGAATAAGAAGAAGAATGACAAGACCAAACGGCCTCCTCCTCTCAAGCAAACTTTTGTGAAGGAGGGAGAGGGTGCTCCTAAGGAGAATAAGAACAATGTGAAGGGTGGTGATTTCAAAAAGGGCAATGCCACCCCTTCCAACAAAGTCGGCGACTTTAACCCATCATATGTGTTGTGTCGTGCTAGTGATGGGCATGTTTATGCTAAATTTGTTGGTTCTCCTTATGAGTACATTGAATGGTTCATTTGGGTTCCTAAGACCCTTGTTACTAACATAAAAGGACCCATTACTAAATGGGTACCTAAAACCAAGCATTGATCTCTTGTAGGTGTTTGCTTCCGGTGGGGGATCATGGTTGCTCGATAGTGGAGCAACAAATCATATGACCGGGAGTAAGGACTTGGTGGTGGACGTGCAAAAGATTCCATCTATGCCCACCAATGTCGAGTGGGGTGATGCCTCACATTCTAAGGTATTGGGTCTTGGCAAGGTTGTCATTTCTCATGATCTAACGATCGAGAAAGTCATGCTTGTTGAGTCCATTGCATACAATTTACTTTCCGTTCGTCAACTTGCACTCATGGGTTTTGCCACTTTCTTTGACATTGATACCGTGGCCCTCTTGTGGAGCAAGACTCTTAAAGTAGCCTTTGTTGGGCATGTCGAGAACGGTCTCTATGTGATAAACTTTTCGGAGCGACCCACTAAGACCGCGACATGCCTAATGGCTAAAGTTGACGTGGGATGGCTTTGGCATCGCCGTTTAGCCCACGTTAATATGAGATCTTTGCAAAGTCTTCTCAAGGGGGACCATGTCCGTGGACTAACAAATGTTAGTTTTGCCAAAGATCGTCCTTGCAGTGCTTGTATTGAAGGAAAGCTCCATGAGAAGGCTCACCCTCCCACGACCATCATCTACTCGAAGAGACCCTTGGAGCTCCTTCACATGGATCTCTTTGGGCTTCCATCTTTTGATAGTCTTGGAGGTAGAAAGTATTGCTTGGTGATTATGGATGATTATTCAAGATACACTTGGGTATACTTCTTCAAGAGGAAGAGTGAGACTCAACAAACCGTCATCGACTTTGCAAATGAAGCTCAACGTCAACATAATGCAAAGATCTTGACAACAAGAAGTGACAACGGCACCGAGTTCAAGAACTACACCTTGGATGAGTTTCTTAGTGATGAGGGGATCAAGCATCAATATGCTGCACCATATACCCCTCAACAAAATGGTGTTGCGGAGAGGAAGAACCGGACGTTGATGGATGCGGCAAGGACCATGATGGCGGAGTTCAAGTCTCCATACAACTTTTGGGCCGAAGCCATCAACACTGCATGTCATGCATCCAATCGGCTCTATCTCCGCAAAGGCTTGAACAAGACTCCTTATGAGATACTCACCGGCAACAAGCCCAATCTCAAGTACTTCCGGGTGTTCAGGTATAAGTGTTTCATTCTCAAGAAAGGTGTTCGTTTGTCTAAATTTGAGGCTAGAGCTTATGAGGGCATATTTGTTGGTTATGCTACAAACTCTCATGCTTACCGTGTTCTCAACAAGTCTACCGGACTCATTGAGGAGACGTGTAACGTGGAGTTTGACGAAAATAACGGCTCCCAAGTGGAGCAAAGTGGTACTTGTGATGTAGGTGATGAAATTCCTCCGCAAGCCATAAGAAGAATGGGTATGGGTCATATTCTACCCATTGAGGAACCCCTTGTGGCCGGAGGAGAAGGACAATGCTCCACTCAAGTGGAGCCATCACCTCCCCAAGACCCACACGCTTCCGAAGAACAAAGTGAAGGCCCTCAACCTCGTGAACAAGACCAAGGGCAAGATCAATCTCAAGATGGTGGTGAACCTCCAAATGATGCCCAAGGTCAAGTTCTCCCCCTCGAGCAAGTTCAAGATCATGAGCAAGCTCAAGATCAAGAACAAGCTCAAGACGGCGCTCAAGATAATCAAGTTAACCCTCCTCCTTCCACATCCGAGGAGGAATTAGAGCGTCGTGCCGCGAAGATTGCTTCCAAGCTCACCACCAAAGGCCATCTCATGGAAAATGTGGTTGGAAGCCTAAGAAAGGGGGTAGGCACTCGTAGACAATTAGCAAACTATTGTGAACATCACGCGTTTGTCTCTCGTGTTGAACCCCAAAAGGTCTATGAGGCGCTCGAAGACTCGGATTGGCTCAATGCCATGCATGAAGAACTCAACAACTTCGAGTACAACAAGGTGTGGAGATTGGTTCCAAGGCCATCGGGGAACCACAACGTCATTGGAACCAAGTGGATTTTCAAGAACAAGTAAGATGCTCATGGGAACACCATTCGCAACAAGGCAAGATTGGTAGCACAAGGCTACTCCCGAGTCGAGGGTATCGACTACGGTGAAACCTTTGCTCCCGTTGCTCGTCTTGAATCCATACGTTTGTTGATTGCTTATGCTTCCCATCACAACTTTAAGTTGCAACAAATGGATGTGAAAAGTGCTTTTCTTAATGGTCCTATTAATGAGTTGGTCTATGTCAAGCAACCCCCCGGGTTCGAGGATCCCTACTTCCTGGATCATGTGTATCAAATCGATAAGGCACTCTATGGCCTTAAACAAGCCC
This sequence comes from Triticum dicoccoides, assembly GCF_002162155.2. Lineage (NCBI taxonomy): Eukaryota > Viridiplantae > Streptophyta > Magnoliopsida > Poales > Poaceae > Triticum > Triticum dicoccoides. The sequence continues at coordinate 413,919,682 of NC_041387.1, forward strand.
CACGTGTATGGTATGACCACCTTACCGAGTTGTTACAAGACCGTGGATTTGAGGCGGGGCAAATAGATCCCACTCTTTTTACTAAGAAGGTCAAAGGGGAGTTGTTTGTATGCCAACTATATGTTGATGATATTATCTTTGGTTCCCCTAACAAAGCTTTCAATGAGGAATTTGCCGCTCTCATGACCTCCATGTTCAAGATGTCTTCGATGGGAGAGTTGAAGTTCTTCCTTGGTTTTGATATCAAACAAAGAAGAGAAGGTACCTTCATCAACCAAGCCAAATACACTCAAGACATGCTAAAAAGATTCAAGCTAAGTGATGTCAAGCCGGCTTCTACTCCAATGCCTACCAAGTGCCAACTTGACATTGATCCCAATGGTAAAGCAGTGGATCAAAAGGTATATCGCTCCATGATTGGCTCCTTGCTTTACCTTTGTGCATCTAGACCGGATATCAAGTTAAGTGTGGGAATGTGTGCACGGTTTCAAGCCGCACCGAAGGAAAGTCACTATGTGGCGGTCAAGCGAATCTTTCGATATTTGGCTCATACCCCAAACTTTGGCTTATGGTACCCAAGAGGGGCAAACTTCAAGCTTGAAGGATATACGGATTCCGATTGGGCGGGAGACAAAGTGGATAGGAAGTCCACTTCCGGAGGGTGTCAATTTCTTGGTTGCTCTTTGGTGAGTTGGTCTTCCAAGAAGCAAAGTTGTGTGTCTCTCTCGTCCATCGAAGCAGAGTATGTGGCGGCCGGTAGTTGTTGTGCACAACTCTTATGGATGAGGAAAACTTTAAAGGAGTACGGTGTCATTTGTGACAAAGTGCCTTTTTGGTGTGATAATGAAAGTGCCATCAAGATTCCTCTCAACCCAATGCAACACTTCAAGACGAAGCATATTGAGATTCGGTATCTCTTCATCCGGGATCACATTAGGAGAGGGGAGATTGAGCTCAAGTATGTAAACACTCATGATAACCTTGCAGATATTTTCACGAAGCCCTTGGATGAAGCAAGATTTCGCGAGTTAAGGCATGAGCTAAATATCATTGATTCGAGCAATGTGACTTGAACCCTTGCACCTCCCACCACACTCAACTTGTTGTGTAGTTTAGGTGTAGGCATGGACATAGGGGGAGTGTTGTTCTCTCAATGAACTCTCCCTCCCCCCATTATGCATAAATTGATCAACTCTTTCACATTAGCCATTCTTGATGGTACATGTGCTTCAAAGACGAGTTTTGGTCATGGGCCCAAGGATAATTCTTCGCGGTGCCATACCAATCAACTCAAACATAGGTAGCTCCGGCCACCGCCCCCTTCTTGGAGAGGTTGTGTCTCGGTTTGGTCTTTGTTGCCTCTGGTTTGGTTGCCGTGTTTCGCTTGTTAGCTCGTTGGTGTGTGTGTTCTCTTGAAGGTTCCGTGCAAAGTCATTTTTCTCCCTGGCTTGAAACTGCATTTTCTAGGATTCATGGTACTACCATGGTCAACCACGGTACTACCGCAGGACACGGTACTACCGCAACCAGCACGGCAGTAATTTTTTACTGCCGCTAGTGGAGCAGTACTACCACCTGCAGTGCGGTACTTCCGCCCGGGCGGTACTACCGCAATGAGTCGCGGTACTACCGTGACGTAGCGAGCGCGTGGGGGTTATGAGCGGGCAGGGGGAGTTCCAACTCCCCCATACCCATTCACTCCTTCTCCTCATGTTGTCTCTCTCTCTCTTTCCTGCCCATGAACGGCGTCAGAGACCCTCGCCGGATCTCCTTCTCCGGCTGCTCTCCTCGGATTCCGACCGGTGGGATCGTTCCCCACCACTTCCTCTTGCCATAGAAAGTATTGCTTGGTGATTATGGATGATTATTCAAGATACACTTGGGTATACTTCTTCAAGAGGAAGAGTGAGAGTCAACAAACCGTCATCGACTTTGCAAATGAAGCTCAACGTCAACATAATGCAAAGATCTTGACAACAAGAAGTGACAACGGCACCGAGTTCAAGAACTACACCTTGGATGAGTTTCTTAGTGATGAGGGGATCAAGCATCAATATGCTGCACCATATACCCCTCAACAAAATGGTGTTGCGGAGAGGAAGAACCGGACGTTGATGGATGCGGCAAGGACCATGATGGCGGAGTTCAAGTCTCCATACAACTTTTGGGCCGAAGCCATCAACACCGCATGTCATGCATCCAATCGGCTCTATCTCCGCAAAGGCTTGAACAAGACTCCTTATGAGATACTCACCGGCAACAAGCCCAATCTCAAGTACTTCCGGGTGTTCAGGTATAAGTGTTTCATTCTCAAGAAAGGTGTTCGTTTGTCTAAATTTGAGGCTAGAGCTTATGAGGGCATATTTGTTGGTTATGCTACAAACTCTCATGCTTACCGTGTTCTCAACAAGTCTACCGGACTCATTGAGGAGACGTGTAACGTGGAGTTTGACGAAAATAACGGCTCCCAAGTGGAGCAAAGTGGTACTTGTGATGTAGGTGATGAAATTCCTCCCCAAGCCATAAGAAGAATGGATGTTGGCCATATCCTACTGATAACCCACAAGTGTAGGGGATAATTGTAGCCTCTTTCGATAAGTAAGAGTGTCGAACCCGACGAGGAGCTAAAGGTAGAACAAATATTCTCTCAAGTCCTATCTGCCACTGATACGACTCTACGCACGCTTAGTGTTCGCTTTACCTAGAACAAGTATGAAACTAGAAGTACTTTGTAGGCGTTGTTGGATAGGTTTGCAAGATAATAAAGAGCACGTAAATATAAACTAGGGGCTGTTTAGATAAAGAAGCAATAAAGTAAACATAGCGAGTATGGAAAAGTGGTGGTAGGAGTTGGAAATTGTCCCTAAGCAATTGACTACTTTACTAGACCGGTAGCAAGTTTTATGTAGGAGAGGCATAAGCTAGCATATTTTCTCTTCTTGGATCATATGCACATATGATTGGAACTCTAGCAAGCATCCGCAACTACTAAAGATTCATTAAGGTAAAACCCAACCATAGCATTAAAGCATCAAGTCCCCTTTATCCCATACGCCACAACCCCCTTACTCGGGTTTATGCTTCTGTCACTCAAGCAACCCACTAGAAGCGAATCATGAACGTATTGCAACACCCTACAGCGGGAATCCCTCACGCTTGCGCGACACAGAGGGCACAATAGGACAACAACATAACCACAAGCAAATTAAACCAATCATAGCAATTCACCAATCACCGGTAGGATAACGAAAATCTACTCAGACATCATAGGATGGCAACACATCATTGGATAATAATATGAAGCACTAGGACAATGTCCGTGCGTTGCAACGGGATATAAATATTCTTGTATATTAGCTCGTAATTTATGTATCCATATAAATGCGAGCATGTAAATTAATGTTTATCAAATCCTGCGTGTATTTACATTTAATTCATTTGATGAGAAGTTTGGTAAGTAAAAATTTGATAAGTAAATTAAGATGAAATTGGTTCACAAGGTAATTAAATTAAGGTGATGGATTGGCATGGGGAAACTACTGACAAAGGGCGTGGTGTGACAGAAAATCAACAGGACAATTTTTTTTGAAGGGACATGTTGGGACGGAAGAGAACCGATTGCCAAGGCGTTCTGCCGGGTTTTTTTAAGTAGTATACTCCCTTTAGTGATCTAAAACGTCTTATGTTAGTTTACAATGGTAGGTAATTGACCTTGCGCAGCAAGGGGTGAACATTATGTATGGGTGGATGATATATTCACGCTATGCTATCCAAGAATGAACGCAACCAAAAAATCCAATGGGATTAACCTTACTTTTGTTAAGCATCATGCAATGCATGTATATTTTTCAATATAATGGTATATAGTTCATATATGGTTGAGTTCCTCATGCTATATGTCATGAGAGCCTAACTCAATTTCCTTTCCGCCAATAAAAACATTTAATATGTTGAATATGTATCACGAAATCACTACAAGTCCACACATGAAAAGAAACCTCTTGCAATATTTACCTGGCTATTTTCAAGGCCGGTCTAATTTGGCATGTCACCTTGATTTTGCATCCATTTACAGAAAGTCTTCTTCACTGTTACCTAAATGTATGCTTGGTAAAAATGTCAAAAAATAATAAAACTATGCAACAAAGAATGGTCTCAAATTGAGGAATCCCTTGCTTGGAATTCAATAGTTTACCCTGGAAAGATGTGAGGACGACGAGCCGATCAAGGAGAGGCGGAACTAAGGTGGAGAAGTGCATAAGAAGGTGGAAAGGACACGCCGACAGATGCTCTTCTTCCATACCCTTCCACGGCCGACTATGAGGCGAAATTAAACTTCAATGCATGGGAGCCTGGTACTGTGAGGTACTGAGGTATGATTAAAATTGAACTTTCTTGATGGTCACAAAATACAATTTGCATAGTTATATATAGGTAATGCCAAGGGAGCTTCTCTTGGAGCCCAGAATCTCCAGGTACATACTGTATTGTGTGCATATATCTCTTCAAGCGCATATACTACTAAATGGTTAAAAATAGCATCTCCGTCAGCTTAACTTTGTCACGTACGGGTTGGGCATCCACCACCTCTCCTCGCCATACTGGCTCTAGCCGGATCGACGTCAGGGCGCCAAGTTGTCGCAGCTAGCTATCCTTGTGCCTCTTGTCTTGGAAGTACCAGAACTCGGTCTTCTAAAAGTCGTCCAGGATCTCGCGCGCGCGCAACATCAAATTAGGCCACCTGAAAGACGATTCTTTCATAGACTCCATCTCTTGGAAGGCGTGTAGGACGTTAGGCCTAGCTAATCTCATGTATGCAACGTACGTACATAGTGCGGAGCTGCTCCTAGCACACGCATCTTTCCTTTCCTTTCTTGTCTCCCCGGTCATTGGCTTGGGGTGTGAGACGCAGTCGCCGGATGGACTGATGGAGGGACAGTTGCGGATCATGGTGGCCAGGCCGGGAGGTTGCTATAGCTTCTTTGTGTCATTGTGTGTACTTGCATAAAGGAATGAAACGATAACATAAAACTCTGTGACATTTGGCAGCATAAAAATTCTCTTGCCTATGTAGCATCTCATTCTTCTCCAATTCTCCTACAACTACCTTGTGCATCTTCGAGAGCTCGGCAATGACAGAGGGACTCGGATTTTACAAGCAGCATGCCATCGAGCTTCTCAATTGAGGGCGGAGAGGTTGACATAGATGTCAGAATGCACATAATGCGTTCGTTGCGTTGCTTTGCCGGTGACCTAAACGTTACATATTTTCAAGCCATTGTACCAATGTCACGATTCCTCACCTCTCGGCTCTTGGGTTGGATGGGAAAGAACTCGACCATGTAGTCGTAGACCTAGAGCAGTTAGTCCATCTCGACTCCTTCTCCATCGGCAGAGGTTCCAATCTGTGGCAGCTCCCGAAAACGGTGATTGCGAGCAGAAGAAGCAATGGATATTGTCAGCGTGTAGGTTATGGCAGCGGCGGAGGAGACACCCTTGCCGCCGCCACCAAACATGTCTTGAGAACGAGCTTCCAGAACCTCCGCGGGCTCCCTGCGTCATGCCTATATCGAACCGCTCGCTCGGCGAGCCGGCCACCGCACCACGGCCGCAGGGTCCCTTCAGCGGTCGTCTCGCACACCGACCGCGCCTCTACCGGCCAATAACGGGGCTGCTCTCCTCTCTGCTCTCCTTCATTCTCTCTCTTAGCATCTTGCACGACAACACAAGAAAGGCCCCTCCTCCAGATCAGATCGAGCGGGGCAGTAGAAGATCGGGCAGGGCAGGTTTGCAAGGAATAAAAACAGGAAACTAAACGGGAGTCACGGGAGCAATTAATTATGGGAATTAGATATAATCAACTTGATAGGAGAGAAAACCGCTAGAGGAAGGAAAGAAAATCGATGGAAGGGTGACGGTCGTACGAGAGGTTGGACGAAGTGGGGAACGTAAGAGGGGAAACGGAACACTACGTTTCTTTTAGATAGTAGAGATAAAGCACCATGTTCAAGTAGAGGGTACAACAGGTTGTGGGAGAGTGGACCGCTGAATATAGATGGGGGAAGGTGATGGAGATGTTGGTGAAGATGGCGGAGGTGTTGGTGTAGATCGCGGTGATGATGATGGCCCCCGGCGGCGTTCCGGCGCCACCGGAAGCAAGGGGGAGAGAGCCCCCCTTCTTCTTCTTCTTCTTCCTTGACCTTCTCCCTAGATGGGAGAAGGGTTTCCCCTGTGGTCCTTGGCTCCCATGGCGTGGGAGGGGCGAGAGCCCCTCCGAGATTGGATCTGTCTCTTTGTCTCACTCTTTGTTTCTGCGCTCTGGGATTCTGCCCTGGCACCGTTTCTTTTATATCCGGAGATCCGTAACTCCGATTGGATTGAAACCTTCGCCCAAATATTTTTTCCAAAAATTGGCTTTCTTGCGGACAAAGAAGAGCGTCAACCGCCTTACGGGGGGCCCACGAGGGTCAGGGGCGCGCCCAGTATGGGAAGGCGCGCCCCCCTGCCTCGTGGCCACCTTGGGCACCGTCTCGCGTTGATTTTACTTCCCAAAAATGATAAATATTCCAAAAATAAGCCCCGTCCGTTTTTATCCCGTTTGGACTCCATTTGATATTGGGTTTATGCGAAACATAAAACATGCAACAAACAGGAACTGGCACTGGGCACTGGATCAATATGTTAGTCCCAAAAATAATATAAAAAGTTGCCAAAAGTATATGAAAGTTGAAGAATATTGGCATGGAACAATCAAAAATTATAGATACGACGGAGACATATCACCTGCCCATTGAGGAACCCCTTGTGGCCGAAAGAGAAGGACAATGCTCCACTCAAGTGGATCCATCACCAACCCAAGACCCACACGCTTCCGAAGAACAAAGTGAAGGCCCTCAACCTCATGAACAAAATCAAGGGCAAGATCAACCTCAAGATGGTGGTGAACCACCAAATGATGCCCAAGGTCAAGTTCTCCCCTTCGAGCAAGTTCAAGATCTAGAGCAAGCTCAAGATCAAGAACAAGCTCAAGACTAAAGGAAATATGCCCTAGAGGCAATAATAAAGTTATTATTTATTTCCTCATGTCATGATAAATGTTTATTATTCATGCTAGAATTGTATTACCCGGAAACATAATACATGTGTGAATACATAGACAAACAAAGTGTCACTAGTATGCCTCTACTTGACTAGCTCGTGAATCAAAGATGGTTAAGTTTCCTAACCATAGACATGTGTTGTCATTTGATTAACGGGATCACATCATTAGGAGAATGATGTGATTGACTTGACCCATTCCGTTAGCTTAGCACTTGATCGTTTAGTATGTTGCTATTGCTTTCTTCATGACTTCTACATGTTCCTATGACTATGAGATTATATAACTCCCACTTACCGGAGGAACACTTTGTGTGCTACCAAACATCACAACGTAACTGGGTGATTATAAAGGTGCTCTACAGGTGTCTCCAAAGGTACTTGTTGAGTTGACGTATTTCGAGATTAGGATTTGTCACTCCGATTGTCGGAGAGATATCTCTGGGCCCTCTCGGTAATGCACATCACTATAAGCCTTGCAAGCAATGTAGCTAATGAGTTAGTTATGGGATGATGCATTATGTAACGAGTAAAGAGACTTGCCGATAACGAGATTGAACTAGGTATTGGGATACCGACGATCGAATCTCAGGCAAGTAACATACCGATGACAAAGGGAACAACATATGTTGTTATGCGGTTTGACCGATAAAGATCTTCGTAGAATATGTAGGAGCCAATATGAGCATCTAGGTTCCGGTATTGGTTATTGACGAGATGTGTCTCGGTCATGTCTACATAGTTCTCGAACCCGTTGTCGGTGTCAAAACCGGCGGATCTCGGGTAGGGGTCCTGACCTGTGCATCTTACGTTGTTGGTAACAGGAAGCAAGGGACACAATATTTACCCAGGTTCGGGCCCTCTCGATGGAGGTAAGACCCTACTTCCTGCTTGATTAATATTGACGATATGAGTAGTACAAGAGTAGATCTACCGCGAGATTGTAGAGGCTAAACCCTAGAAGCTAGCCTATGACGATTATGATTGTAGTTGTGATCGGCCTTCTAAGGACCAACCTCTCCGGTTTATATAGACTCCAGAGAGGGCTAGGGTTTACACAGAGTCGGTTACAAGGAAGGAAATACGATATCCGGATCGCCAAGCTTGTCTTCCACGCAAAGGAGAGTCCCATCCGGACACAGGACAGAGTCTTGAGTCTTGTATCTTCACGCTCCAATAGTCCGGACAATGTATATAGTCCGGCTGTCCGGATACCCCCTAATCCAGGACTCCCTCAGTACCCCCTGAACCAGGCTTCAATGACGATGAGTCTGGCGTGTAGTCTTGTCTTCGGCATTGCAAGGCGGGTTCCTTCTCCGAATACTCCAAAGTAATCATCGAACACGTAAACCGTGTCCGGATCTGCAAAATGATCTTCGCATACCACCGTAGAGAGAATGCTATCTCAGGTGACAACTTTTCAGACGACGTGATATGTCATTACGGTCGGGTCATTATTCGAACCGTTTTCCCACAACCAGCCGCGGCGCATATTGCGAGGCGGTTTCCTTGACACGTCTCATCAAAGTAGAGATCATGTCCCCTTATCAGGGATTCTCATCAATACGGGTACGGGAAATCCCACCATGCTATCAATCGTGGCGCTTGGGAAGTAAGCGATTCTCAATGGGCAAGCAAGGAGGCGCACTGCTTTCGTCGCCTTTATAAAGGGATAAGTGCTCCCTGTTTTCACCCACGCCTTCCTCCTCCTTTGCTCATCCATACCTCCTCGAGCTCCAGCGCCCTAGTCCAAGTCTTCTCTGCACGGCTAAATATGTCCAGGAGGCAAGTGGGTGGCTTCCACCGTGAAGGAGAAGCATATTGCTAATCTTCGGGCGGCCGTATACTTGGCCGCAGACATAGCGCACCGGCTACCGGACGATGGACAGGTCATTCCAACCCCGAGACCCCATGAGAGGGTCGTGTTTCTCGCCCACTTCGTCCGTGGACTGGGGTTTCCACTTCATCCCTTCGTCCGCGGGCTCATGTTCTACTACGGGCTAGATTTCCATGATCTAGCCCCAAACTTTGTCCTCAACATCTCGGCGTTTATCATCGTATGCGAGGCCTTCCTCTGCATCAAACCTCACTTTGGCCTGTGGCTGCAAATCTTCTGCGTGAAGCCGAAGATCGTGAGCGGCCAGCAAGAGGAGTGCGGAGGGGCCATGGTGGGCAAGATGCCTAACGTCACCTGGCTTGACGGCTCCTTTGCGGAGATAGTGAAAGGGTGGCAGTCGGGGTGGTTCTACATCACCGAGCCACGTGGTGCCAACTGGGCGGCGGCCCCCGAATTCCGATCCGGAACCCCCATGCGGCTCACCTCCTGGGAAAAGAAGGGCCTGGCCTGGGGCGAACCTACAGAGCTGACCGGACTCCAAAACTGCATCAAGAGCATGAAGGACAAGAACATCAAGCTTGTCAATGTGATCGAGGTCATGCTCGTTCACCGGATTCTTCCGTGCCAAAGGCGGGCATTTAATCTGAGGGAGTTCGTCCCGGCCGAACACCAGACGCTTTGGAGGCTCTACGGCATGACGCATAAAGATGCATGGAAGGATCTGTTCAAGGCCTCCAAAATACCTCCTCCCACATCCGAGGACCGCGGACTTCATGCCGTGCGGCCTCCTCGTCCGGTGAGTTTTCCGACTACCACCGGATTCAGCTCTTCCTAATATATTCGTGGGGGAGTCTTAAGTAATTGTGCATATTTGATCAGGATTATGTGGAGACAGTGGAGCGGATTGACTGTCCGGCTCCACTACCAGAAGGCCCAGCCGACGCTCTCCTGACGGAGATGCTAATCTCGGCGCCCTACAAGGCGCCGGAAAAGAAGGCCCCGGGGGCCAGGAAGGGTCTCAGACGTAAAGTTGTACCGGAGGCCTCATCCGAAGACGACGAGGCTAACTCCTCCCCGGAGGGGAGGAAGAAGGAGAAGAAGCCGCCCCATCCAAAGAGGATGGGGGGCCTGAGAAGGCGGACCAGGGGGCCAGGACAGGCTCCCGGCGCAAGACTGTCATACCCTCGTCGTCTGACGACGACGAGGCAGATTCCTCCGGCGGAGGCGGGGGGAAACATGAAGAAACTCTGCCTCCCCACGCTGGGATGGGGGGGGGAGAGGAAAGCCGCCCCAGAAGGGGAGGCCGGGACGTCCAAGAAGGGAAAGGCGGCCCTTCTGGATTACTCCACCACCGCTGCCGATAGCGAGGAGGGGTGGCTACCCAGGGGGAATACCCTAGCGCGATCGTAAGTATCCGCACTCTATTGTGATTTTGCTTTATAGTCTCGCCATAACGCCGAACTTATATGCAGTCCGGCCAGGGTCCATCCCAAGGTGTCGTCTTCGGATGGGTCCTTGAGCGATTCAGCGATGAATTCGCTCCCGACGGCCACTACTCCTCAGCCTGCGGACGACACGGAGGTGTTTTCCCAAAGGCTCCCGGAGCGGGGGGAGGTGACTCTGGAGGCGCTCCAAGGCGGAATTCCAGAAATCGGACACGCGGGGTTCAAGATCCCCGCGGATTGTGTTGATGAGAGCCGTCGTAAGCCGGGCTCTCAGCCGAATACTGTTCCGGAACCTCCAGTGATTTTGGACTCAGGCGGGCAGCCCCTCGTTAGGGAGGGCGAGCCGTCTGTGCCGAGGACTTCCGCTACACCCGAGGCATCGGATTGTTTGCTGGAAGCGCTTCGCGGCGCTTCCATGGATGAAGAGCACCGTACTCCTATGAGTGCGGTGATTCAGAAGGTTTTGTCCACCAAGAGCGGACTAACCGAATCTTGCTCCAGCCTCCTGATAGGCTTTGAGGTAAGTAATAAAAATGTGTGAAATTACCACCCGATAGGTAGTAGCCCCTGATACTCTGTTTGGTGTTCGGAAAGAAAAACCAAACGTAGGGTCAATTATAATCTGCAGGAGTCTAATAATAAGTGTGAATGTGAATAAGCAGGTTGTGCTGCTTGTTGCTGCTGTCTGCACAGCCAAGATCTCCGGACTAAAATGAGATCTGGAGCAGGCGCAGGGAGAGCTCGACCTCACGAAGAGGCAGCTCGAAGAGAACAAAGGTGAGTGATTCCCTACTCTCACATAATGAAGGATAGGTAAAATTGGTTATTCTAACGACGAAGCGTCGTGATTTTGTAACAGGAGCCACCACCGAAGTGGCATCTCTGAAGACAGCGCTGTCCGAGGCCGAAGACAAGGCGGCCTTGGAACGTAAGGAGCGCGAAAAGCAAGATGCTAGAGTGGGCGAGGTACAACAAGAGCTCCAGGAGCTCGGCAAGAGGTTTGAGTCTGTGGAGCATGAGCTTAAGGTGAAAGAGGCCGGGCTTGCGAAGGCCCTTGCTGGTATAAAAGACGCCAAGGCCAAAGCCGAGAAGGCACAACAGGAAATCTAGGAGGCCAAAAAAGATAGCAACGGGTAAGAAATTCTTTATGCAAAGCAAGCATGTGGAGGAGGCGTTTCTTTTACTTACCCGAATTTGGAGCTCTCCAGGGGCATTCGCAGATCTGCCACGCAGCGTATTAGATGCCGTGGAGTTCTACCGTGCTGAGGAGGGGAGCGCGACGGAGAAGCTGTTCTGGTCCCAGTATGCTGGGGCCGAACATCCAATGCCTCTGAGTGACCAACTGAAGCAGTTGGTCGAACTCCACAGGGCGGCCGAAGTGGCTATGAAAGATTTCATAGTCCGGATGTGGCCTGGTGAGCCCCTGCCCACTAGCTACTTCGGCCTGATCAAGGGGATGGTGAATGCCTGTCCGCGGCTCGAAGTTATCAAGCGATCTGTTTGCATTGAGGGTGCCCGCCGGGCCTTTGCCCACGCGAAGGTGCATTGGGGCAAGCTGGATGCGGAGAAGCTGGTGAAGGACGGGCCGCCGGAGGGCAAGGAGCATCGCTATCCCGAGAAGTATTACGATGGCGTTATGAAGGGCGCTCGTCTCGTGGCTGATGAATGTACCAAGGACACATTTTTAGAGTGAATTCACTTCTGTCATGTTTGTAATTTAAGGACGAAGTTACTTGCGCTATGTAGCGCTTTTTTATTTAAAATAACTTTCTGTGCGGCTGTTTATAAAATTCTGAAAGTAGGCCAGCCGTCGGCTTCTGGCCCCATGTAACTAGCATTGGGGTGTTCGTGGGAAACCCAGACACTCTTTATCCATATGTTTAGTCCATAAAGGAGGTGTCTGGCGCAGCAAACAAGGCAATCAGACTATGCGGCTTTATAACCTTCACTTAGCCATAGAAGTCTACAATTTTAAATTTTGGCGAAGCCCCTAGAATTCGGAAGGCCGAACTGGGGCGCTATATACGCCTAAATCGGACGAGGCCGATTCCTCGCCTAAAGCGGAAAAATCTTTAAGGATTTTAAGACCTCTCAAACAGCGACCAGCTCTCGCCACATCATGCGGTTAGTTTTCGGCTTTCTCTACTGAGGTTCTAGTCCGGAAGAACCGGGACACAATCGCAGTAGTTCTCCCTGCGCTACCTTAGCCCATATAACAAAATATAAGGTACCAAAACAAGGGAGCCGGGCTAACCCAACTGTGGACCCAAGACATGACTCGGAGTTGATGCATATAGTGCTATAAGTTCGGGGTGCCACACTGTTGAAAGTGTTCGGACTTTACTTGCCGTATTACGGGGCGCCATAAGAACCCCTGGCAAAATAAATGTACCAAAGTGTACGGATGCAATAGTAAATAAACATTTATAGAAAAAATGTGCGGATAGGAATAGTAAGCTGACGCCGTATGTAATATCCCATTGATGCATAATACGTCTAAGCGTATGTTTACGATGAATGCATTAAGCAGAGATAAATAGGACTATTTGACATGTCCTATCCAAGGGCAGGCCGCGTACAGGTATATAAAACAGGTATAACGATCGTGAATAGATTCCACCTGGGTATTTCCTTTTGTGCGCTAAGCCTGTTGCCTCCTTGGTTTTCTCCCCTGTATAAGTCCGACAATCCGGCTCTTCTAAAGAGGCTGCCCTAAGGCAGTGTCCCAAAAGATAAAAAGGGAGGGTTATGAAAGTATGTTGCGGTGATACCACACTGTTGACTGAGTCACTGCTGCGCCTCCGCCTGTGTCCATGGTATTTTGAGTGCGTAATTGTGTACGCGTGGAACGAATGCTGCTTTGATGGGGTTTGAGCGGAGGCCGGACTGCTAGTCGCGCTCTTGGTGTGCCTGGTGATCCTGTTGTGGGGTGCTCCGGACTCGCTTGACGGTGCTCGAGGTTGTCATCGCCGGATTGGTGGTTTGTCGGAGGAGGCCGCATTGCACTTCTGTCGCGAGGGCTGCAGTATGCTCTTTTGTACGGAGAGAGCGGTCCATGTTTCCGTTGACTGTTATGACCCTGCGTGGGCCTGGCATCTTGAGCTTGAGGTATGCATAGTGTGGTACCGCATTGAATCTAGCGAATGCGGTTCGTCCGAGCAATGCGTGGTAACCACTACAGAAAGGGACGATATCGAAGATTAACTCTTTGCTTCGGAAGTTATCCGGAGATCCGAAGACCACTTCCAATGTTATAGAGCCCGTACAACGAGCCTCTACTCCGGGAATTACACCTTTAAAGGTGGTTTTGGTGGGCTTGATCCTTGAAGGGTCGATGCCCATTTTGCGCACTGTGTCCTGATAAAGCAGGTTCAGGCTGCTGCCGCCGTCCATAAGGACTCGCGTGAGGTGGAATCCGTCGATGATTGGGTCTAGGACCAATGCGGCTGAGCCCCCGTGACGGATGCTAGTAGGGTGATCCCTACGATCAAAGGTGATCGGACAAGCTGACCATGGGTTGAATTTGGGGGCGACTGGCTCCATCGCATAGACGTCCCGTAGTGCTCGCTTCCATTCCCGCTTGGGAATGTGTGTGGCGTAGATCATGTTGACCGTTTTCACCTGGGGGGGGGGGGATTTCTTCTGTCCCCCCGTGTTCGGACGCCGGGGCTCTTCGTCATCATTGTTGTGCAGCCCCTTGTCCTTGTTTTCAGTGTTTATTTTGCCGGCCTGTTTGAACACCCAGTAGTCACTGTTGGTGTGGTTGGCTGGTTTGTCTGGGGTGCCATGAATTTGGCATGAGCGCTCCAGTATGCGGTCCAGACTGGACGTACCCTGATTGTTTCTTTTGAACGGCTTCTTCCGCTGACCGGATTTGGATCCGCTGAATCCGGCATTGACTGCCGTATCTTCGATGTTGTCGCCGTTGTTCTGTCGCTTGTGTCTGTTGCGCCGTGGCTTGCCGTTATTGTCACAAACGTCTGAAGTGCCAGAATGTGGCGTAGTGCTGCTACGAGCTAACCAGCTGTCCTCGCCCGCGCAAAAGCGGGTCATTAGTGTCATAAGAGCTGCCATGGACTTGGGTTTCTCCTGGACAAGGTGTCGGACGAGCCACTCGTCGTGGATATTATGCTTAAAGGCCGCCAGGGCCTCGGTGTCCGAACAGTCAACTATTTGGTTCTTTTTAGTTAGGAAGCGAGTCCAGAATTTCCTGGCTGATTCTCCGGGCTGTTGAGTGATGTGGCTCAAGTCATCAGCGTCCGGCGGTCGCACATATGTGCCTTGGAAGTTGTCGAGGAATGCATCTTCCAGGTTTTCCCAACTACCAATGGAATTTGTGGGCAGGCTGTTTAGCCAGTGCCAGGCGGGTCCTTTGAGCTTAAGGGGAAGATACTTGATGGCGTGTAGATCGTCTCCGCGGGCCATGTGAATGTGGAGAAGGAAATCTTCAATCCATACTGCGGGGTCTGTTGTGCCATCGTATGACTCGATGTTTACGGGTTTGAACACTTCTGGGAATTCAGGATCCATTACTTCATCGGTGAAGCAGAGGGGGTGTGCGGCACCTCTGTGTCAGGCTATGTCGCGATGCAGTCCGACTAAGTCTGGTTGATTGTGTTCGGCTCGGCCGGATTTACTGTTAGTGTATCCGGTATGACGGCCATCGTCATGTGGTGCAGCGAGCCCCTGTGATCCGTAAATCGATCTTGGTTGTCCTGCATGTTTTCCAATCTGTCACGCATGTCCTGAGTATTGCCCCGGGCCATAGTAAACTGGCACGGGGGTGCGGGCTGGTATTCGGGCTAATATGCCATTTTATCCCGGCCACGGGGTGGCCGGTCAGCCGTGTGGCACTCAAGTCCATATTCCTCGGCTGCCAGGACTTCTGTCCATCTGTCTGTGAGCAAGTCTTGATCAGCTTGAAGCTGCTGTTGCTTCTTCTTCAGGCTCCTCGCAGTGGCAATAAGCTGGCGCTTGAAACGCTCCTGCTCCACGGGATCCTCAAGCACGCCGAACTCATCGTCGCCGAGGCTAATCTCGTCTTCAGAGGGGGGCATGTAGTTGTCCTCCTCCAGATATCCATCGGTCGCCTGTTCGTCTAGGTTGACCTGCTCATCTTCCTGCTCGGCCTGCTCAAAGGCGGGCTGATCAGGGTTGTATTCCTCTTCGGCACCATCCGGATTGTTTTCGTCTCCTGAGCCGGTATTGCTGTGGCGGGGCTTGGAGCGGCACCGACGATGCCCATGCTTTGTTTTTCTCCCTGAGGGGTTATCCTCCGTTGCCTCATCGCCATTGGTTTCCT
>NC_041387.1:413935804-413966332 GCF_002162155.2 Triticum dicoccoides
TATGAGGAGGTGGTTGTCCACCGCCCTGTGAGCGGTGGTTCCTGTACTTCTCCTGCATCGTCGTCCATACCGTCGATGTCTTCGGAGTCGAAGTCAAGAACGTCAGTTAGATCATCGACCGTGGCAATGAAGTGGGTGGTGGGTGGGCAGCGAATTCCTTCGTCGCCTGCTTCCCACTCGAGCATGACATAGTTCGGCCAAGAGCCTCCCGACAAAGAGAGGGACTTTAATGAGTTTAGCATGTCACCAAAGGGCGAGTGCTGGAAGATATCCGCAGCGGTAAACTCCATTACCGGAGCCCAACCAGGCTCGGCGGGCTTGGGAGCGCGCGGACTGGAACCTACAACCGGATACGAGTCCGGGAGTCCGGAGTCACATGCTTCCTTAGAAGTGAGGCCTGTATTCAGCTCCACCGCCGATGAGTGTGCGGCCTGCGGGACGGGCTCCATCCACCGGTCCTTAGGCCACGCAGTCTGCCCCGGATTTAGGTCTGGGACTACTGCAGGGGTAATATCCCGAGCACTGTCCGATAGCAGGTCTAGGCCGTGCTCATCGTGAATGCCCGACACTCCTGGCACAGGCCCGATTCCGTCGAAGATCAAGTCTCCGTGGATATCGGTCGTGTAGTTCAGGTTTCCGAACCTGACCTGGTGGCCAGGGGCGTAGCTGTCGATCTGCTCCAGATGGCCAAGTGAATTGGCCCGTAGTGCGAAGCCGCCGAACATGAAGATCTGTCCAGGGAGAAAAGTCTCGACCTGGACCGTGTTGTTGACAATTGAAGGCGCCATCAAGCCTTGCAGCGATGGCACAAAGGAACTCTCAATGAAAGCACCAATGTCGGTGTCAGAACCGGCGGATCTCGGGTAGGGGGTCCAGATTTGTGTGTACTAGGCTGATGGTAACAGGAAGAAAGGGACACAATGTTTACCCAGGTTCGGGCCCTCTCGATGGAGGTAAAACCCTGCTTCCTGCTTGATTAATATTGACGATATGAGTAGTACAAGAGTAGATCTACCGCGAGATCGTAGAGGCTAAACCCTAGAATCTAGCATATGATGATTATGATTGTAGTTGTGACCGGCCTTCTAAGGACCAACCTCTCCGGTTTATATAGACACCAGAGAGGGCTAGGGTTTACACGGAGTCGGTTAGAAGGAAGGAAATACAATATCCGGATCGCCAAGCTTGTCTTCCACGCAAAGGAGAGTCCCATCCGGACATGGGACGGAGTCTTGAGTCTTGTATCTTCACGCTCTAATAGTCCGGACGATGTATATAGTCCGGCTGTTTGGGTACCCCCTAATCCAGGACTCCCTCACCCGTAGGGTCTGCACGCTTAAAGTTTTGATGACGGTTATATTATGAGTTTATGAGTTTTGATGTACCGAAGGTTGTTTAGTGTCCCGGATGTGATCACGGACATGACGAGGAGTCTCAAAATGGTTGAGACATAAAGATTGATATATTGGAAGCCTATATTTGGATGTCGGAAGTGTTCCGGTTGAAATCGGGATTTTACCGGAGTACCGAGGGGTTACCAGAACCCCCCGGGGGCTTAATGGGCTATAGTGGGCCTTAGTGGAGAAGAGGAGAGGAGGCCAGAGCAGGGCCGCGCGCCCCTCCCCCTAGTCCGAATAGGACAAGGAGAGGGGGGCGGCGCCCCCCCTTTCCTTCCTCTCTCTCCCTCCTCTTTCCCCCCTTCTCCTAGTCCAACAAGGGGGGGAGTCCTACTCCCGGTGGGAGTAGGACTCTCCTTGGCGCGCCTCCTCCCTGGCCGGCCGCCCCCTCCCCCTTGATCCTTTATATACGGGGGCAGGGGGCACCTCTAGACACAACAACAGATCATTGGTCTCTTAGCCGTATGCGGTGCCCCCCTCCACCATAGTCCACCTCGATAATATTGTAGCGGTGCTTAGGCGAAGCCCTGCGATGGTAGAACATCATCATCGTCACGACGCCTTCGTGCTGACGGAACTCTCCCTCGACACTCGGCTGGATCGGAGTTCAAGGTACGTCATCGAGCTGAACATGTGCTAGAACTAGGAGGTGTCGTGCTTTCGGTGCTTGATCAGTCGGGCCGTGAAGACGTACGACTACATCAACTGCGTTGTTCTAACGCTTCTGCTTTTGGTCTATGAGGGTACGTGGACGACACTCTCCCTTCTCGTTGTTATGCATCACCATGATCTTACGTGTGCGTAGGAATTTTTTTGAAATTACTACGTTCCCCAACAGTGGTATCAGAGCCAGGTTATATGCATAGATGTTATATGCACGAGTAGAACACAAGTGAGTTGTGGGCAATACAAGTCATACAACTTACCAGCATGTCATACTTTGGTTTGGCGGTATTGTTGGATGAAGCGGCCCAGACCGACATTACGCGTACGCTTACGCGAGACTGGTTCTACCGACGTGCTTTGCACACAGGTGGCTGGCGGGTGTCAGTTTCTCCAACTTTAGTTGAACCGAGTGTGGCTACGCCCGGTCCTTGAGAAGGTTAAAACAACATTAACTTGACAAACTATCATTGTGGTTTTGATGCGTAGGTAAGAATGGTTCTTGCTCAGCCCGTAGCAGCCATGTAAACCTTGCAACAACAAAGTAGAGGATGTCTAAGTTGTTTTTGCAGGGCATGTTGTGATGTGATATGGTCAAGACGTGTTGCTATATTTTATTGTATGAGATGATCATGTTTTGTAACCGAGTTATCGGCAAGTGGCAGGAGCCATATGGTTGTCGCTTTATTGTATGCAATGCAATCGCCCTGTAATTGCTTTACTTTATCATTAAGCGATAGCGATAGTCGTAGAAGCAATAGTTGGTGAGACGACAACGATGCTACGATGGAGATCAAGGTGTCGCACCGGTGATGATGGTGATCATGACGGTGCTTCGGAGATGGAGATCACAAGCACAAGATGATGATGGCCATATCATATCACTTATATTGATTGCATGTGATGTTTATCTTTTATGCATCTTATCTTGCTTTGATTGACGGTAGCATTATAAGATGATCTCTCACTAAATTTCAAGATAAAAGTGTTCTTCCTGAGTATGCACCGTTGCCAAAGTTCGTCGTGCCCAGACACCACGTGATGATCGGGTGTGATAAGCTCTACGTCCATCTACAACGGGTGCAAGCCAGTTTTGCACACGCAGAATACTCAGGTTAAACTTGACGAGCCTAGCATATGCAGATATGGCCTCGGAACACTGAGACCGAAAGGTCGAGCGTGAATCATATAGTAGATATGATCAACATAGTGATGTTCACCATTGAAAACTACTCCATTTCACATGATGATCGGTTATGGTTTAGTTGATTTGGATCACGCAATCACTTAGATGATTAGAGGGATGTCTATCTAAGTAGGAGTTCGTAAGTAATATGATTAATTTAACTTAAATTTATCATGAACTAACCTGATAGTATTTTGCTTGTCTATGTTTGTTGTAGATAGATGGCTCGTGTTGTTGTTCCGTTGAATTTTAATGTGTTCCTTGAGAAAGCAAAGTTGAAAGATGATGGTAGCAATTACATGTACTGGGTCCGTAACTTGAGGATTATCCTCATTGCTGCACAGAAGAATTACGTCCTGGAAGCACCACTAGGTGCCAAACCTGCTGCAGGAGCAACACCAGATGTTATGAACGTCTGGCAGAGCAAAGATGATGACTACTCGATAGTTCAGTGTGCCATGCTTTATGGCTTAGAACCGGGACTTCAACGATGTTTTGAATGTCATGGAGCATATGAGATGTTCCAGGAGTTGAAGTTAATATTTCAAGCAAATTCTCGGATTGAGAGATATGAAGTCTCCAATAAGTTCTACAGCTGCAAGATGGAGGAGAATAGTTCTGTCAGTGAGCATATACTCAGAATGTCTGGGTATAACAATCACTTGATTCAACTGGGAGTTAATCTTCCGGATGATAGTGTCATTGACAGAATTCTTCAATCACTGTCACCAAGCTAGAAGAGCTTCATGATGAACTATAATATGCAAGGGATGGATAAGACTATTCCCGAGCTCTTCTCAATGCTAAAGGCTGCGGAGGTAGAAATCAAGAAGGAGCATCAAGTGATGATGGTCAATAAGACCACCAGTTTCAAGAAAAAGGGCAATGGGAAAAGGGGAACTTCAAGAAGAACAACAAACAAGTTGCTGCTCAAGAGAAGAAACCCAACTCTGGACCTAAGCCCGAGACTGAGTTCTTCTACTGCAAGCAGACTGGTCACTGGAAGCGGAACTGCCCCAAGTATTTGGCGGATAAGAAGGATGGCAAGGTGAACAAAGGTATATGATACATGTTATTGATGTGTACCTTACCAGAGCTCGAAGTAGCACCTGGGTATTTGATACTGGTTCTGTTGCTAACATTTGCAACTCGAAACAGGGACTACGGATTAAGCGGACACTGGCTAAGGATGAGGTGACGATGCGCGTGGGAAATGGTTCCAAAGTCGATGTGATCGCCGTCGGCACACTACCTCTACATCTACCTTCGGGATTAGTTTTAGACCTAAATAATTGTTATTTGGTGCCAGCGTTAAACATGAACATTATATTTGGATCTTGTTTGATGCGAGACAATTATTCATTTAGATCTGAGAATAATGGTTGTTCTATTTATATGAGTAATATCTTTTATGGTCATGCACCCTTAAAGAGTGGTCTATTTTTGATGAATCTCGATAGTAGTGATACACATATTCATAATGTTGAAGCCAAAAGATGCAGAGTTGATAATGATAGTGCAACTTATTTGTGGCACTGCCGTTTAGGTCATATTCGTGTAAAGCGCATGAAGAAACTCCATACTGATGGACTTTTGGAATCACTTGATTATGAATCACTTGGTACTTGCGAACCATGCCTCATGGGCAAGATGACTAAAACGCCGTTCTCCGGAACTATGGAGCGAGCAACTGATTTGTTGGAAATCATACATACTGATGTATGTGGTCCAATGAATATTGAGGCTCGCGGCGGGTATCATTATTTTCTCACCTTCATAGATGATTTGAGGAGATATGGGTATATCTACTTAATGAAACATAAGTCTGAAACATTTGAAAAGTTCAAAGAATTTCAGAGTGAAGTTGAAAATCATCGTAACAAGAAAATAAAGTTTCTACGATCTGATCGTGGAGGAGAATATTTGAGTTACGAGTTTGGTTTACATTTGAAGCAATGCGGAATAGTTTCGCAACTCAGGCCACCCGGAACACCACATCGTAATGGTGTGTCCGAACGTCCTAATCGTACTTTACTAGATATGGTGCGATCTATGATGTCTCTTACTGATTTACCGCTATCATTTTGGGGATATGCTTTAGATACGGCCGCATTCACGTTAAATAGGGCACCATCAAAATCCGTTGAGACGACGCCTTATGAACTATGGTTTGGCAAGAAACCAAAGTTGTCGTTTCTTAAAGTGTGGGCCTGCGATGCTTATGTTAAAAAGCTTCAACCCGATAAGCTCGAACCCAAATCAGAGAAATGTGTCTTCATAGGATACCCAAAGGAAACTGTTGGGTACACCTTCTATCACAGATCCGAAGGCATGACATTTGTTGCCAAGAATGGATCCTTTCTAGAGAAGGAGTTTCTCTCGAAAGAAGTGAGTGGGAGGAAAGTAGAACTTGATGAGGTAACTGTACCTACTCCTTTATTGGAAAATAGTTCATCACAGAAATCGGTTCCTATGACGACTACACCAATAAGTGAGGAATCTAATGATGTTGATCATGAAACTTCAGACCAAGTTACTACAGAACCTCATAGGTCAACCAGAGTAAGATCCGCACCAGAGTGGTACGGTAATCCTATTCTGGAGGTCATGTTACTTGACCATGGCGAACCTACGAACTATGAGGAAGCGATGATGAGCCCAAATTCCGCAAAATGGCTTGAGGCCATGAAATCTGAGATGGGATCCATGTATGAGAACAAAGTGTGGACTTTGGTTGACTTTCCTGATGATCGGCAAGCCATCGAGAATAAATGGATCTTCAAGAAGAAGACTGACGCTGATGGCAATATTACTGTCTACAAAGCTCGACTTGTTGCGAAAGGTTTTCAACAAGTCCAAGGGGTTGACTACGATGAGACTTTCTCACCCATAGCGATGCTTAAGTCTGTCCGAGTCATGTTAGCAATTGCCGCATTTTATGATTATGAAATTTGGCAAATGGATGTCAAAACTGCATTCCTGAATGGATTTCTGGAAGAAGAGTTATATATGATGCAACTAGAAGGTTTTGTCGATCCAAAGAATGCTAACAAAGTGTGCAAGCTCCAGCAATCCATTTATGGACTGGTGCAAGCCTCTCGGAGTTGGAATAAACGCTTTGATAGTGTGATCAAAGCATATGGTTTTATACAGACTTTTGGAGAAGCCTGTATTTACAAGAAAGTGAGTGGGAGCTCGATAGCATTTCTAATATTATATGTGGGCGACATATTATTGATTGGAAATGATATAGAATTTCTGGATAGCATAAAAGGATACTTGAATAAAAGTTTTTCAATGAAAGACCTCGGTGAAGCTGCTTACATATTGGGCATCAAGATCTATAGAGATAGATCAAGACGCTTAATTGGACTTTCACAAAGTACATACCTTGATAAAGTTTTGAAGAAGTTCAAAATGGATCAAGCAAAGAAAGGGTTCTTGCCTGTAATACAAGGTGTGAAATTGAGTCAGACTCAATGCTTGACCACTGCAGAAGATAGAGAGAAAATGAAAGAAGTTCCCTATGCTTCAGCCATAGGCTCTATCATGTATGCAATGCTGTGTACTAGACCAGGTGTGTGCCTTGCTATTAGTTTAGCAGGGAGGTACCAAAGTAATCTAGGAGTGGATCACTGGACAGTGGTCAAGAACATCCTGAAATACTTGAAAAGGACTAAGGATTTGTTTCTCATTTATGGAGGTGACAAAGAGCTAGTCGTAAATGGTTACGTTGATGCAAGCTTTGACACTGATCCGGACGATTCTAAATCGCAAACCGGATACGTGTTTATATTGAACGGTGGAGCTGTTAGTTGGTGCAGTTCTAAACAAAGCATCGTAGCAGGATCTACATGTGAAGCGGAGTACATAGCTGCTTCGGAAGCAGCAAATGAAGGAGTCTGGATAAAGGAGTTCATATCCGATCTAGGTGTCATGCCTAGTGCATCGGGTCCAATGAAAATCTTTTGTGACAATACTGGTGCAATTGCCTTGGCAAAGGAATCCAGATTTCAAAAAAGAACCAAGCACATCAAGAGACGCTTCAATTCCATCCGGGACCAAGTCCAGGTGGGAGACATAGAGAATGTTGCAGACCCGTTGACTAAGCCTCTTCCGCGAGCAAAACATGATCAGCACCAAGGCTCCATGGGTGTTAGAATCATTACTGTGTAATCTAGATTATTGACTCTAGTGCAAGTGGGAGACTGAAGGAAATATGCCTTAGAGGCAATAATAAAGTTATTATTTATTTCCTCATATCATGATAAATTTTTATTATTCATGCTAGAATTGTATTACCCGGAAACATAATACATGTGTGAATACATAAACAAACAAAGTGACACTAGTATGCCTCTACTTGACTAGCTCGTGAATCAAAGATGGTTAAGTTTCCTAAACATAGACATGAGTTGTCATTTGATTAAGGGGATCACATCATTAGGAGAATGATGTGATTGACTTGACCCATTCCGTTAGCTTAGCACTTGATCGTTTAGTATGTTGCTATTGCTTTCTTCATGACTTATACATTTCCTATGACTATGAGATTATGTAAATCTCGCTTACCGGAGGAACACTTTGTGTGCTACCAAACATCACAACGCAACTAGGTGATTATAAAGGTGCTCTACAGGTGTCTCCAAAGGTACTTGTTGAGTTGACGTATTTCGAGATTAGGATTTGTCACTCCGATTGTCGGAGAGGTATCTCCCGGCCCTCTTGGTAATGCACATCACTATACGCCTTGCAAGCAATGTAGCTAATGAGTTAGTTACGGGATGATGCGTTACGTAACGAGTAAAGAGACTTGCTGGTAAGGAGATTGAACTAGGTATTGGGATATCGACGATTGAATCTCGGGCAAGTAACATACCGATGACAAAGGGAACAACGTATGTTGTTATGCGGTTTGACCAATAAAGATCTTCGTAGAATATGTAGGAGCCAATATGAGCATCTAGGTTCCGCTATTGGTTATTGACCGGAGACGTGTCTCGGTCATGTCTACATAGTTCTCGAACCCGTAGGGTCCGCACGCTTAAAGTTCTGATGATGGTTATATTGTGAGTTTTGATGTATCGAAGGTTGTTCGGAGTCCCGGATGTGATCACGGACATGACGAGGAGTCTCAAAATGGTCGAGACATAAAGATTGATATATTGGACGCCTATATTTGGATGTCGTAAGTGTTCCGGGTGAAATCAGGATTTTATCGGAGTACCGAGGGGTTACCGGAACCCCCCGGGGGCTTAATGGGCTATAGTGGGCCTTAGTGGAGAAGAGGAGAGGAGGCCAGGCAGGCCGCGTGCCCCTCCCCCCAAGTCCGAATAGGACAAGGAGAGGGGGCGCCCCCTTTCCTTCCTCTCTCTCCCTCCTCTTTCCCCCCTTCTCCTAGTCCAACAAGGAAGGAGGGAGTCCTACTTCCGCTGGGAGTAGGACTCCCCTTGGCGCGCCTCCTCCCTGGCCGTCCGCCCCCTCCCCCCTTGCTCCTTTATATACGGGGGCAGGAGGGCACCTCTAGACACAACAACAGATCATTGATCTCTTAGCCGTGTGCGGTGCCCCCCTCCACCATAGTCCACCTCGATAATATTGTAGCGGTGCTTAGGCGAAGCCCTGCGAAGGTAGAACATCATCATCGTCACCACGACGTCGTGCTGACGAAACTCTCCCTCGACACTCGGCTGGATCGGAGTTCGAGGGACATCATCGAGCTGAACGTGTGCTAGAACTCAGAGGTGCCGTGCTTTTGGTGCTTGATCGGTCATGCCATGAAGACGTACGACTACATCAACCGCGTTGTTCTAACGCTTCCGCTTTCGGTCTACGAGGGTACGTGGATGACACTCTCCCCTCTCGTCGCTATGCATCACCATGATCTTGCGTGTGCGTAGGATTTTTTTTGAAATTACTACGTTCCCCAACAAAGACGGCGCTCAAGATGATCAAGTTACCCCTCCTCTTTTCACATCTGAGGAGGAATTAGAGCGTCGTGCCGCGAAGATCGCTTCCGAGCTCACCACCAAAGGTCATCTTATGGAGAATGTGGTTGGAAGCCTAAGAAAGGGGGTAAGCACTCGTAGACAATTAGCAAACTATTGTGAACATCATGCGTTTGTTTCTTGTGTCGAGCCCCAAAAGGTTTATGAGGCGCTCGAGGACCCGGATTGGCTCAATGCCATGCATGAAGAACTCAACAACTTCGAGCATAACCAAGTGTGGAAATTAGTGCCAAGGCCAACCGGGAATCATAATGTCATTGGAACCAAGTGGATATTCAAGAACAAGCAAGATGCTCATGGGATCATTGTTCGCAACAAGGCTCGTTTGGTGGCACAAGGCTACTCCCAAGTCGAGGGTATCGACTACGGTGAAACCTTTTCTCCCGTTGCTCGCCTTGATCTATTCATTTGTTGATTGCTTATGCTTCTCATCATAATTTTATGTTGCAACAAATGGATGTGAAGAGTGCTTTTCTTAATGGTCCCATTAATGAGTTGGTGTATGTCAAACAACCCCCCGGGTTCGAAGATCCCTATTTCCCCGATCATGTGTACCAACTCCACAAGGCGCTCTATGGCCTTAAACAAGCCCCGTGTGCGTGGTATGAGCATCTTACAGAGTTGTTACAAGATCGTGGGTTCGAAATCGGGAAAATCGACCCCACTCTTTTTACTAAGAAGGTCAAAGGGGAGTTGTTTGTTTGCCAACTATATGTTGATGATATTATTTTTGGTTCCCCTAACAAAGCTTTCAATGAAGAATTTGCCGCACTCATGACCTCAAAGTTCAAGATGTCTATGATGGGAGAGTTGAAGTTCTTTCTCGGGTTCAAAATCAAGCAGAGAAGAGAAGGAACCTTCATCAACCAAGCCAAATACACTCAATACATGCTCAAGAGATTCAAGCTAAGTGATGTCAAGCGGGCCTCCACTCCAATGCCCGTCAAATGCCAACTTGACATTGATCCCAATGGTAAAGCGGTGGATCAAAAGGTATATCGCTCCATGATTGGGTCCTTGCTTTACCTTTGTGCATCTAGACCGGATATCATGCTGAGTGTGGGAATTTGTGCACGGTTTCAAGCCGCACCTAAGGAAAGCCACTTTGTGGCGGTCAAGTGAATCTTTCGATATTTGGCTCATACGCCAAACTTTGGCTTATGGTACCCAAGAGGAGCCAACTTTGATCTTTTGGGCTACACAAATTCAGATTGGGTGGGAGACAAAGTGGATAGGAAGTCCACCTCCGGAGGGTGCCAATTACTTGGTTGCTCTTTAGTGAGTTGGTCTTCTAAGAAGCAAAGTTGTGTATCTCTCTCGTCCACCGAAGCAGAGTATGTGGTTGTCAGTAGTTGTTGTGCTCAACTCCTATGGATGAGGCAAACTTTGAAGGATTACGGTGTCACCTGTGATGAAGTGCCTCTTTGGTCTGACAATGAAAGTACCATCAAGATCTCTCTCAACTCGGTGGAACATTTCAAGATGAAGCATATTGAGATTCGATATCACTTCATCTCGGATCACATTAGGCGGAGGGAGATCAAGCTCAAGTATGTCAACACTCATGATAACCTTGCATATATTTTCACGAAGCCCTTGGATGAAGCAAGATTTAGCAAGTTCAGGCATGAGCTAAATGTCATTGATTCGAGCAATGTGGCTTGAACCCTTGCACACCCCACCATACTCATCATGCTTTCTTGTCTAGGTGTAGGCATGGACATAGGGGGAGTATTGTTCTCTCAATGAACTTTCCCTCCCACCATTATGCATAAATTGACCAAACTCTTTCACATTAGCCATTTTTATGGTACTTGTGCTTCAAAGACGAGTCTCGGTCATGGGCCCAAGGATAATTCTTCGCGGTGCCATACCAAGTGACTCATACATAGGTGGCCTCGGCCACCGCCCTCTCTTCCTGAGAGTTGTGGTCAGTTTGTTGGTCTCCGTTGTCTTGCGCCTTCTTCTTCCCTGTGCCGTGTTTGTGTCATCGTTTGTGCTTGCTTCTTGGCTGTTCGGCATTTTTGAAGGTTGTCTTGCAAATGCCTTTCCCTCTCGTGTGAAACTTGCACTTTCTTGGGGTTACGGTACTACCGTGGCAAGCCACAGTACTACCGCAGGAGTTGGTGGCTCTGTGCGTGCACAGTTGCTTTTAGGGGCACGGGACTACCGCTACCATCACGGTAGTATTTTTTTACTGCTGCTGGAAGAGCAGTACTACCGCCCAGCGTGCGGTACTTCCGCCCGGGCGGTACTACCGCGATGACCAGCGGTACTTCCGCGCCCACGCGAGCGGGTGGGGGTTAAGAGCGGGGCAGGGGGAGTTCTAACTCCCCCATACCCATTCATCTCTATTCCCCACCCTGTCTCTCTCTCTCTCCTGCCCAAGAACGGCGCCGGAGGCCCTCGCCGGATATCTGTCTCCGGCCGCTCTCCTCGGATTCTGACCGGTGGGATCATTCCCCACCTCGCCCTCTTGCCATGGACCAAGGTTTTTCCCCAAGTTCCTCTCTTTTTCTTCCTTTCTTGTGCTTCTAGGTCTTGGGGAGATGCATGTGGTGTTCTTGAGATTTTGGCTAAATCTGTGCAAGTGGGATTCGTAGGAGCGTGGTAGTGTAGTAAGCATGTTCTTTGGATTGTCAAAATAGTTCCGTTTGATTAACGGTAGTACCGATGTAGATGTGCGGAGGTTCTAGATCCAGATCCATGGTTCCGGTCGTGTTTTTTGATCCGTGGGGTACTACCGCTCCCCCTGGAGCGGTACTACCGCACCCTCGCTCGTTGTTGGCTCCACGCGGTACTTACGCTACTTGGTGCGGTACTACCGCTTGGAGCGCGGAAGTAAAAAATTACTTCCGCTCCAGGCGCGGTACTACCGTGCCACCCCGACACGGTACTACCGCGGCTGGTGCGGATGTAAATCCGTACAACGGCCTGGTACTACCATAGATGCATCCTGAGCTCTTTTTTCTGTCCAAATCTCGTGCTTATTTGTTTCTTTTGGCTTTGGCCTTGGCATTTGCATTAATCCTTCTTGTTTCTCGTGCGTGTTCTTGTGTTTTGTGTTTAGGTGGTGGCTCCGGTTCCCATGCTCGTCACTCGAATCACAACCGTGACACACGGTCAAAGCGGCTGCGCAACCAAGATGAAGTTCCAGAGGGGTCCTCTGCCTCCCAACGCAGGACCAAGCACACCGCCACCAAGCAGAAGGAGCCCGTCATGGGCATGGATTAGATGCCTCATGCTGAGTTTCTCATTTGAAGGAAGCCCAATCCATATGTGAATCCCCGGGCTAACTTCCGAGGCAATGATCTGTTTTGGACTAAGCAGCAGAATCTTATCTATCTTGATGTAATCAAGGCCAAGCAGAACATCTACGTGGAAGTTCACTGGATTGACATGCATCATATGAGGCAGGACAAGAACCGTGGCTACTTTGGAGAGGCCTTGGATCTAGTGGAGCAGTTCGGCATTGAGCACATGCTCACTTTTGACATGGACTTTGATCCAGAAATTGTGGCACAGTTCTTTGCTTCGGTTCACTTTTGAAAGGATCGATATAGTTGACTAGAGGGGGGGGGTGAATAGGCAGCTAACAATTTTAGCTTTTCTTTACCAAATTAAACTTTGCATCAAAGTAGGTTGTCTAGATATGCAACTAGGTGAACAACCTATATGATGCAACAACAACAAGCACACGAGCGAGCAAGGGAAACAACACAAGTAAGCTTGCAAAAGTAAAGGCACGAGATAACCAAGAGTGGAGCCAGTGGAGACGAGGATGTGTTACCGAAGTTCCTTCCTTTTGAGGGGAAGTACGTCTCCGTTAAAGCGGTGTGGAGGCACAATGCTCCCCAAGAAGCCACTAGGGCCACCGTATTCTCCTCACGCCCTCACACAATGCGAGATGCCGTGATTCCACTATTGGTGCCCTTGAAGGCGGCAACCGAACCTTTACAAGCAAGGTTGGGGCAATCTCCACAACTTAATCGGAGGCTCCCCACAACACCACGAAGCTTCACCACAATGGACTATGGCTCCGAGGTGACCTCAACCGTCTAGGGTGCTCAAACACCCAAGAGTAACAAGATACACTAGGGATAAGTGGGGGGAATCAAATTTCTCTTGGTGGAAGTGTAGATCGGGGCCTTCTCAACCAATCCCGAGCAAATCAACAAGTTTGATTGGCTAGGGAGAGAGATCGGGCGAAAATGGAGCTTGGAGCAACAATGGAGCTTAAGGAGGGAAGAGGTGAGTCTTCTTGGAGAAGAAGACCCCCTTTTATAGTGGGGGGACAAATCCAACCGTTATCCACTTATTCAGCCCGCGACTCGCGGTACTACCGCACCAGACATGCGGTACTACCGCAAGGGCTCACGGTACTACCGTGACGGGTCACAGTACTACCGCTACAGCGGCAGGGGCTAGACCAGGCCAGAGCCGCCAAGGCTGAGAGCGGTACTGCCGCTGACGCGGTACTACCGCTTCCCCTTGCGGTACTACCGCAAGGCCAGGATGGTCTAGACGGGGAAGGGCACGGATGAATAAAAATACATCTGTGTCTACTTCCGCTGAAAATTGAACGGTGCAAAAACCCGACACGGTACTACTGCGCCAGACTTGCGGTACTACCGCGCAGGGAGCGGATGTAAAAAATTACATCCGCCCCTACTTCCGCTCGTGCTACTGAGCCGGATCAGGACTCACGGTACTACTGCGCACCTGGGGCGGTACTACCGCGTAGGGCGCGGATGTAAAAAATTACATCTGCCCCTACAGCTGCAAGAGAGGCTGAGCCTGGCCAGAGGCCATGGTACTACCGCTCCATAGAAGAGGTACTACCGTGGACGCCTACGGTACTACCGCGAGGGCTTGCGGTACTACCGCAGTGTCCTGCGGTACTACCGCTTCTGAAAGCAGTACTACCGCAGGCCTCAACTTGTAGCACTAAAGGAATCCTTCTTTTTGCACAGACAAGAAGATAACGGAGGGAGCTCCAAAGCGCAAAGGAAAGGCGGGGTAACGGAAGAAGCGTGTACGTGATGATTCCTCCCAAACCTTTCCACAACAGACCCCCTCTTAATAAAATGGCTATCCTACGACTCAAATCCACCAAAGGAGACGTAGAACACCACCGTCTTCAATAGTCTTCGAGGGGTACCAAACCGTCTTGTGCCTAACGACAAAGCAACTGAAAAACTCAAGGCACACCATTAGTCCGCAAAAGCATTGTCATCAATCACCAAAACACCTTTGGGATAAGCATGCCCTTACAATCTCCCCCTTTTTGGTGGATTGATGACAATACGAGATTTGCACGAAGGGAAAGAATGTAGCACAAGCAAATCCCACACCTCTAAAATATAGACGAGCTCCCCCTAGATTCGTGCCAGAGATAAAAGTGCTTTGAACTGCACGGCACGAACACTAGGATCACCACTCCCCCTATATGTTAGAGACAAAGCGTATCAAGACAGTAAATATGAGCAAGACATAAGTAGCATAGGTAATATATTACGATAGAGAGCATATGTCTTACACCATATGATAGACCAAGTCTCACGAACAGACTAAACCAAAGCAAAGCAAGGTTCAACAGAACAAACACGAGGTTCAATGAAACAAACACGAGCAAAGCAAACACAAGACTCTCGCAAATCCCTACACTCTCTCCCCCTTTGGCATCGAGACGCCAAAAAGGCAGAGAGGACACCTACACACACGTGGTGGCTCAGGCAGAGTGATCAGACACACGGTCCTCATCAGACTCGGCAGTAGGAATGGTCTCCTCGACGTCTTCCTCAGAATCAGTCCACTTGTAGTCTTGCTTCACCATCCACTCAGCCTCTGGAGTGATGCGATCCTCAGAACCGCCAAACACATCCTCTCCATACAGCTTCATGATCTTCTTGTCCCGACGACGACTCTCCTTGGAGGCAACATGAGACCTGTACTGACCCTTGGCCTGCATGCAGAACAAGGTCTTCATCTTGTTCTTGAGCCTCTTAGCCCAAGATGGCTCAGAGGAGGGAGGGGTGTACCCCTCAGAGTTGTCCTCATCTTCTGGCTCCTCCTCACCCTCATCTGCATCCACATCCATGGCGGCGATAGCCTCAGCACGAGAAGTGTTGTTATCCCACTGAGGCTTGACCCGGAGCCGGATGGAATCATGTCTAATCCAATCAGGGGCCTCAAAGTCATCCTGAGGGTAGGTCTTCTCCCAAGTTGCAGAGATCAGCTGAAACAGATACGGTCCATATATGGGGACCTTGCGGTTGAAGACAGCAAACCGAAGCTCACACCACATGATGTGTGAGATATCCAGAGGTAGCGTCTGAGAGTTGCGCGCTTCTTCACATAGGAGCAACATGTCCACAAGATAGGCGTGTACCTTGTCCTTATCCCCAATGCGTGGGAAGAGAGAGTTGCGGAAGATCTGGTACATGATGTCAAGGAATGAGTTGAGCACCCACGAAGACTTGCCACCGGAGAGCTTCTTTTCAACAAGGAAGGGCTGAAGCTTGTTCTTGTTGGCAGACTCAGAGTTGGCATGAGGACGAACACCTTGGGGAGTGGCGAGCCCCTCATCTGAAACACCAAGCAAGGTCATGAACTCCTTCCAGGTAGCTGTCAGCCATCGACCATTGGACATCCAAGTCATTGTCCTGTCCTCATTAGGATGGAAGTACACTGAGGTGAAGAACTGAGCCACAATCTCTGGATCATAGTCTTTGTGAAAAGAGATGATATGCTCAATGCCAAACTGCTCAACTAGATCCAGAGCCTCACCAAAGTATGCCCGGTGCTTCTCTTCCCTCATATGATGCATGTCAATCCAATGCACATCCACATAGATATTCCTCTTGGCCTTGATCACATCCAAATAGATGAGGTTCTGCTGCTTGGTCCAGAACAACTCATTTCCTCGAAGGTTGGCACGAGGATTCACGTAGGGATTGATCTTCCTATGAGCGATGAACTCAGCAAGCGGCATC
This sequence comes from Triticum dicoccoides, assembly GCF_002162155.2. Taxonomy (NCBI): domain Eukaryota; kingdom Viridiplantae; phylum Streptophyta; class Magnoliopsida; order Poales; family Poaceae; genus Triticum; species Triticum dicoccoides. The sequence continues at coordinate 413,952,054 of NC_041387.1, forward strand.
TCATCCATACTCATGGCAGGTTCCTTGTCTTTGTGGGCGGTGGTCTTGGTCCGGCGTTGGGGGGCACTGGAGCCCTCAGGAGCTTCGTCTTGATTGCGAAGGCGCTTGGAGCCCGTGTCATGGCTTGCGTTGGAGCGACGAGCATGAGCACCTGAGCCACACACACCACAAAACAGACACGCAAGAAACGCGAGAAGGATCAGTGCAAAGAACGCAGCAAATAGTGAAACAAGTAGAATTTGCACATACTTATTGCCACACGAGAGATTTGACATCAGCTATAGTACGGCTTGGTCGCGCGGAACTAAAAAATTAGTGTCACGCCAAATCACGGTAGTACCGCGGGCACGGTAGTAAGGCGCCGGAGGTACGGTAGTACCGCACGTATTCAGATCTGAAGCAACAGATGAATCTGAGAACTACCGTGACGACAAAATGGTACTACGGCTGATCAAATCTACCGTGGGACAATATATCATGTAAAAACTCTATGCAATACTACTCTCCTCCATCCTACTCTTGCAAAGATTTGGCCTAAAATCTCAAGAACAACTAGCATTTCCCCCAAAACCTAGAAGCAAATAGAAGAAACCAAAGAGAGAAGGATTTGGGGAAAGACCTTGGTCCATGGCAAGAGGAAGTGGTGGGGAACGATCCCACCGGTCGGAATCCGAGGAGAGCAGCCGGAGAAGGAGATCCGGCGAGGGTCTCTGACGCCGTTCATGGGCAGGAAAGAGAGAGAGAGAGACAACATGAGGAGAAGGAGTGAATGGGTATGGGGGAGTTGGAACTCCCCCTGCCCGCTCATAACCCCCACGCGCTCGCTACGTCACGGTAGTACCGCGACTCATTGCGGTAGTACCGCCCGGGCGGAAGTACCACACTGCAGGTGGTAGTACTGCTCCACTAGCGGCAGTAAAAAATTACTGCCGTGCTGGTTGCGGTAGTACCGTGTCCTGCGGTAGTACCGTGGTTGACCATGGTAGTACCATGAATCCTAGAAAATGCAGTTTCAAGCCAGGGAGAAAAATGACTTTGCACGGAACCTTCAAGAGAACACACACACCAACGAGCTAACAAGCGAAACACGGCAACCAAACCAGAGGCAACAAAGACCAAACCGAGACACAACCTCTCCAAGAAGGGGGCGGTGGCCGGAGCTACCTATGTTTGAGTTGATTGGTATGGCACCGCGAAGAATTATCCTTGGGCCCATGACCAAAACTCGTCTTTGAAGCACATGTACCATCAAGAATGGCTAATGTGAAAGAGTTGATCAATTTATGCATAATGGGGGGAGGGAGAGTTCATTGAGAGAACAACACTCCCCCTATGTCCATGCCTACACCTAAACTAGACAACAAGTTGAGTGTGGTGGGAGGTGCAAGGGTTCAAGTCACATTGCTCGAATCAATGATATTTAGCTCATGCCTTAACTCGCGAAATCTTGCTTCATCCAAGGGCTTCGTGAAAATATCTGCAAGGTTATCATGAGTGTTTACATACTTGAGCTCGATCTCCCCTCTCCTAATGTGATCCCGGATGAAGAGATACCGAATCTCAATATGCTTCGTCTTGAAGTGTTGCATTGGGTTGAGAGGAATCTTGATGGCACTTTCATTATCACACCAAAAAGGCACTTTGTCACAAATGACACCGTACTCCTTTAAAGTTTGCCTCATCCATAAGAGTTGTGCACAACAACTACCGGCCGCCACATACTCTGCTTCGATGGACGAGAGAGACACACAACTTTGCTTCTTGGAAGACCAACTCACCAAAGAGCAACCAAGAAATTGGCACCCTCCGGAAGTGGACTTCCTATCCACTTTGTCTCCCGCCCAATCGGAATCCGTATATCCTTCAAGCTTGAAGTTTGCCCCTCTTGGGTACCATAAGCCAAAGTTTGGGGTATGAGCCAAATATCGAAAGATTCGCTTGACCGCCACATAGTGACTTTCCTTCGGTGCGGCTTGAAACCGTGCACACATTCCCACACTTAACTTGATATCCGGTCTAGATGCACAAAGGTAAAGCAAGGAGCCAATCATGGAGCGATATACCTTTTGATCCACTGCTTTACCATTGGGATCAATGTCAAGTTGGCACTTGGTAGGCATTGGAGTAGAAGCCGGCTTGACATCACTTAGCTTGAATCTTTTTAGCATGTCTTGAGTGTATTTGGCTTGGTTGATGAAGGTACCTTCTCTTCTTTGTTTGATATCAAAACCAAGGAAGAACTTCAACTCTCCCATCGAAGACATCTTGAACATGGAGGTCATGAGAGCGGCAAATTCCTCATTGAAAGCTTTGTTAGGGGAACCAAAGATAATATCATCAACATATAGTTGGCATACAAACAACTCCCCTTTGACCTTCTTAGTAAAAAGAGTGGGATCTATTTGCCCCGCCTCAAATCCACGGTCTTGTAACAACTCGGTAAGGTGGTCATACCATACACGTGGGGCTTGTTTAAGGCCATAGAGTGCCTTATCGATTTGATACACATGATCCAGGAAGTAGGGATCCTCGAACCCGGGGGGTTGCTTGACATAGACCAACTCATTAATAGGACCATTAAGAAAAGCACTTTTCACATCCATTTGTTGCAACTTAAAGTTGTGATGGGAAGCATAAGCAATCAACAAACGTATGGATTCAAGACGAGCAACGGGAGCAAAGGTTTCACCGTAGTTGATACCCTCGACTCGGGAGTAGCCTTGTGCTACCAATCTTGCCTTGTTGCGAATGGTGTTCCCATGAGCATCTTACTTGTTCTTGAAAATCCACTTGGTTCCAATGACGTTGTGGTTCCCCGATGGCCTTGGAACCAATCTCCACACCTTGTTGTACTCGAAGTTGTTGAGTTCTTCATGCATGGCATTGAGCCAATCCGAGTCTTCGAGCGCCTCATAGACCTTTTGGGGTTCAACACGAGAGACAAACGCGTGATGTTCACAATAGTTTGCTAATTGTCTACGAGTGCCTACCCCCTTTCTTAGGCTTCCAACCACATTTTCCATGAGATGGCCTTTGGTGGTGAGCTTGGAAGCAATCTTCGCGGCACGACGCTCTAATTCCTCCTCGGATGTGGAAGGAGGAGGGTTAACTTGATTATCTTGAGCGCCGTCTTGAGCTTGTTCTTGATCTTGAGCTTGCTCATGATCTTGAACTTGCTCGAGGGGGAGAACTTGACCTTGGGCATCATTTGGAGGTTCACCACCATCTTGAGATTGATCTTGCCCTTGGTCTTGTTCACGAGGTTGAGGGCCTTCACTTTGTTCTTCGGAAGCGTGTGGGTCTTGGGGAGGTGATGGCTCCACTTGAGTGGAGCATTGTCCTTCTCCTCCGGCCACAAGGGGTTCCTCAATGGGTAGAATATGACCCATACCCATTCTTCTTATGGCTTGCGGAGGAATTTCATCACCTACATCACAAGTACCACTTTGCTCCACTTGGGAGCCGTTATTTTCGTCAAACTCCACATTACACGTCTCCTCAATGAGTCCGGTAGACTTGTTGAGAACACGGTAAGCATGAGAGTTTGTAGCATAACCAACAAATATGCCCTCATAAGCTCTAGCCTCAAATTTAGACAAACGAACACCTTTCTTGAGAATGAAACACTTATACCTGAACACCCGGAAGTACTTGAGATTGGGCTTGTTGCCGGTGAGTATCTCATAAGGAGTCTTGTTCAAGCCTTTGCGGAGATAGAGCCGATTGGATGCATGACATGCAGTGTTGATGGCTTCGGCCCAAAAGTTGTATGGAGACTTGAACTCCGCCATCATGGTCCTTGCCGCATCCATCAACGTCCGGTTCTTCCTCTCCGCAACACCATTTTGTTGAGGGGTATATGGTGCAGCATATTGATGCTTGATCCCCTCATCACTAAGAAACTCATCCAAGGTGTAGTTCTTGAACTCGGTGCCGTTGTCACTTCTTGTTGTCAAGATCTTTGCATTATGTTGACGTTGAGCTTCATTTGCAAAGTCGATGACGGTTTGTTGAGTCTCACTCTTCCTCTTGAAGAAGTATACCCAAGTGTATCTTGAATAATCATCCATAATCACCAAGCAATACTTTCTACCTCCAAGACTATCAAAAGATGGAAGCCCAAAGAGATCCATGTGAAGGAGCTCCAAGGGTCTCTTCGAGTAGATGATGGTCGTGGGAGGGTGAGCCTTCTCATGGAGCTTTCCTTCAATACAAGCACTGCAAGGACGATCTTTGGCAAAACTAACATTTGTTAGTCCACGGACATGGTCCCCCTTGAGAAGACTTTGCAAAGATCTCATATTAACGTGGGCTAAACGGCGATGCCAAAGCCATCCCACGTCAACTTTAGCCATTAGGCATGTCGCGGTCTTAGTGGGTCGCTCCGAAAAGTTTATCACATAGAGACCGTTCTCGACATGCCCAACAAAGGCTACTTTAAGAGTCTTGCTCCACAAGAGGGCCACGGTATCAATGTCAAAGAAAGTGGCAAAACCCATGAGTGCAAGTTGACGAACGGAAAGTAAATTGTATGCAATGGACTCAACAAGCATGACTTTCTCGATCGTTAGATCATGAGAAATGACAACCTTGCCAAGACCCAATACCTTAGAATGTGAGGCATCACCCCACTCGACATTGGTGGGCATAGATGGAATCTTTTGCACGTCCACCACCAAGTCCTTACTCTCGGTCATATGATTTGTTGCTCCACTATCGAGCAACCATGATCCCCCACCGGAAGCAAACACCTACAAGAGATCAATGCTTGGTTTTAGGTACCCATTTAGTAATGGGTCCTTTTATGTTAGTAACAAGGGTCTTAGGAACCCAAATGAACCATTCAATGTACTCATAAGGAGAACCAACAAATTTAGCATAAACATGCCCATCACTAGCACGACACAACACATATGATGGGTTAAAGTCGCCGACTTTTTTGGAGGAGATGGTTTTGCCCTTTTTGACATCAACACCCTTCACATTTTCCTTCTCCTTAGGAGCACCCTCTCCCTCTTTCACAAAAGTTTGCTTGAGAGGAGGAGGTCGTTTGGTCTTGTCATTCTTCTTCTTATTCTTGGACTTGTGTGCAAACCCAATTCCCTTCTTGGCCACAACTTCCTTTCGATTGCTCAAAAGATCGCTGAGGTTCTTCTCACCTTGAATGCATGTCACAAGACCTTTCTCAAGTTGATCCTTAAACTTGGCATTCTCCTCCACAAGATGCACATGCTCACAACACGGGTTAGTAGCATATGCATTATCAATTAATACCATATGAGGAAAGGTGGCCTTTTCCTTGGTTAGCTTAACTTGGAGTTGAGCATGAGACTCCTTGAGGTTAGCGTGAGCACCCTTCAAGACCTTGTGGGCCTTGTCAAGCACATCAAACTCCTCCTTGAGTCTAGCTGAAGGAAATATGCCCTAGAGGCAATAATAAAGTTATTATTTATTTCCTTATTTCATGATAAATGTTTATTGTTCATGCTAGAATTGTATTAACCGGAAACATAATACATGTGTGAATACATAGACAAACATAGTGTCACTAGTATGCCTCTACTTGACTAGCTCGTGAATCAAAGATGGTTAAGTTTCCTAGCCATGGACAAAAGAGTTGTCATTTGATTAACGGGATCACATCATTAGGAGAATGATGTGATTGACATGACCCATTCCGTTAGCTTAGCACTTGATCGTTTAGTATGTTGCTATTGCTTTCTTCATGACTTATACATGTTCCTACAACTATGAGATTATGCAACTTCCGTTTATCGGAGGAACACTTCGTGTGCTACCAAACGTCACAACGTAACTGGGTGATTATAAAGGAGCACTACAGGTGTCTCCGAAGGTACATGTTGGGTTGGCGTATTTCGAGATTAGGATTTGTCACTCCGATTGTCGGAGAGGTATCTCTGGGCCCTCTCGGTAATGCACATCACTATAAAACTTGCAAGCAATGTAGCTAATGAGTTAGTTACGGAATGATCCATTATGTAACGAGTAAAGAGACTTGCCGGTAACGAGATTGAACTAGGTATTGGATACCGACGATGGAATCTCGGGCAAGTAACATACCGATGACAAAGGGAACAGCGTATGTTGTTATGCGGTTTGACCGATAAAGATCTTCGTAGAATATGTAGGAGCCAATATGAGCATCCAGGTTCCGCTATTGGTTATTGACCAGAAACGTGTCTCGGTCATGTCTACATAGTTCTCGAACTCGTAGGGTCCGCACGCTTAAGGTTTCGATGACAGTTATATTATGAGTTTATGAGTTTTGATGTACCGAAGAAGTTCGGAGTCCCGGATGAGATCGGGGACATGACGACGAGTCTCGAAATGGTCGATACGTAAAGATCGATATATTGGACGACTATATTCGGACTTCGGAAAGGTTCCAAGTGATTCGGGTATTTTCGGGGGTACCGGGGAGTTACGGGAATACGAGGAAGAAGCAATGGGCCTCATGGGCCAAGTGGTGGAAGAGAGGAGGCAGGGCGCGCGGCCCCCCTAGCCCAAACCGAATTGGACTAGGAGGGCGGCCCCCTTTCCTCCTTTTCCTCCCTCTCCTTCCTTCTCCTTCTCCTTCCCTTCCTTCCCCTCTCCTAGTTGGACTAGGAAAGGAGGGAGTCCTACTCCCAGTGGGAGTAGGACTCCTCCCTGGTGCGCCCTCCCTTGGTCGGCCGCCCCCTCCCCCTTGGTCCTTTATATACGGGGGCAGAGGGGCACCCCATGACACAAGTTGATCTTCGTGATCGTTCCTTAGCCGTGTGCGGTGCCCCCCTCCACCATATTCCACCTCGGTCATATCGTAGCGGTGCTTAGGCGAAGCCCTGCGTCGGTAGAACATCATCATCGTCACCACGCCGTCGTGCTGACGGAACTCATCCCCGACACCCTGCTGGATCGGAGTCCGGGGATCATCATCGAGCTGAACTGTGCTGAACTCAGAGGTGCCGTACGTTCGGTACTTGGATCGGTCGGATCGTGAAGACGTACGACTACATCAACCGCGTTGTCATAACGCTTCCGCTTTCGGTCTACGAGGATACGTGGAAAACACTCTTCTCTCTCATTGCTATGCATCACCATGATCTTGCGTGTGCGTAGGATTTTTTTTGAAATTACTATGTTCCCCAACATATAGCATGATCAACCCCAAGTTTAGCCTTCTCGAAGGTTAGCACACGAGACACGACAAGAGCATGATCAAGATCTTTCTTTAACTTAGCATGGTCATCATTGTATGACTCCTCAAGAGTCAAATGATGTCGACGCTCTTCCTCAAGAGCATTAGAGAGATCCGATATCTCATCGGCATAGTCACGACTATGACTTTCCATCTTAGAGATGGTTTCTTCGTGAGCCTCGATCATGTCATTGGCTTCACCAAGTTGTTACAAGAGAGCAACAAAGTGCTTCTTGGATTTTCCCTTGAGCTTACTCATAAATGACTCAAATTCATTCACTTCCTTATTAGACCCATCATGTTCATCAATGCAACTATCCAACGAGGGATTAGTAATGATGGTGGTTTTGATGTTGGGGGTTACCTTGTTAGAGGCTTTAGCCATGAGGCACTTGGCGGTGATGTTCTCATTGGGTGAATCAAAGAGAGACACCCAGGGAGAGGTAGCAATGGCAACGGAGGTCATGACCATTGTTTCTCCATTTTCATCATCATCATCATCCTCACGGTATTCTTCTTGAATCACCAACCCACGAGTAGGAGTCTTCTTGGTGAAGTTGTTCTTGTTGGGGAGGGACTTGGCTTTGTCTCTTCGGATGAACTTGCCACCATTGTCTTCCCGCTTCTCGTAAGGACAATCCACAATGAAATGGCTCACATTGCCATAGTTGAAGAAAGTTCTAACTTGTTGCTTGCCCTTGAAGCCACTTGAGTTGTTCTTGTTGAAGTTGGGTCTTGAATTCTTCTTGCTCCAAAATTGTCGTGAAGCAAGAGCCATGTGCTCATGATAATCATATTTCGTGTCTTCGGGGTTGCTCTCCTCATCTTCCTCTTCTTCCTCTTCTTCCACACTAACCTTGGCCTTCAAGGCAAGGTTGGGCTTCTTTGCCCTTTGAGAACGGAGCACCGCATTGTCGGCAGTCTTGTCCAAGATGCTCATTGCAACGAACTCATCCAACACTTCACTTAAGGTCATGGAGTGGAAGTCCGGTCTTTGACGAATGACGGAGGACATGGCCTTGTTGTAGGGCATCATGGCCTTGAGGAACTTGCGCTTGATCCAATTGTCATTCGTGTCCTTGCTCCCATGATCTCGGAGTGAGACTGTGAGTTTGGTCACTCTTCGAAAGAGCTCACGAGGTTCTTCATCTTCTTTCATTGCAAACTCATCGGCTTCATCTTGCACCACTTCATAGTTGGAGCGTTGAATGCTAGCACTTCCTCGATAGAGAGACACAACGCATTGCCATGCGTCTTTGGCCATGGCATGAGGTCGAAGATTAGGGAGATCTTCAGGAAGGATTGCATCTTGGATGATGAAGAGAGCACTCTCATTGAATTGATTATCCACCACTTCTCTCGGGGTGAAGTTGCTTCGGTCATGTGGATAGAAACCTTCTTCAATGATTCTCCAAAGATTAGTATTCACATGATTTAAATGACGCTTGAAGCGATACACCCAAGAATCAAAATCCTCACTTTTCACAATCTTAGGAGGAGGACCGGCATGATTTAAATGAGTAGAGGGAATCGGTCCTCCATAAATTGGAGGTTCCACATGGGCAAAGATGTCGGTGCCATTTCTACCACTAGTAGAAGGACCATTCTCACTATTAGCTTCCCCCTTGTCAGAGTTAGCATCCGTCAGCTTGTTAGCGGGATCACCCACTTTCAACGACGAGGTAGGGAGTTTAAGTCCTTCTAAGAATTTATTAAACATGCTTTCAACCGTGGTTGTCATGGAGGTTTTCAATGTGTCCAAGGCCACATTGAATTCCTCACAGGACACGGTGGTTTCCCCATCACCCGTAGACGAGATCAGATTCACACCAGAGTGCTCCCCCTCCCCATGGTCTACGGTGTCAACCATACTCTTCGGACGGTAAAGTCCTTAATAAAGAGACGTGGCTCTGATACCAATTGAAAGGATCGATATAGTTGACTAAAGGGGGGGGGGTGAATAGGCAACTAACAATTTTATCTTTTCTTTACCAAATTAAACTTTGCATCAAAGTAGATTGTCTAGATATGCAACTAGGTGAACAACCTATATGATGCAACAACAACAAGCACACGAGCGAGCAAGGGAAACAACACAAGTAAGCTAGCAAAAGTAAAGGCGCGAGATAACCAAGAGTGGAGCCAGTGGAGACGAGGATGTGTTACCGAAGTTCCTTCCTTTTGAGGGGAAGTACGTCTCTGTTAGAGCGGTGTGGAGGCACAATGCTCCCCAAGAAGCCACTAGGGCCACCGTATTCTCCTTACGCCCTCACACAATGCGAGATGCCGTGATTCCACTATTGGTGCCCTTGAAGGCGGCGACCGAACCTTTACAAACAAGGTTGGGGCAATCTCCACAACTTAATCGGAGGCTCCCAACAACACCACGAAGCTTCACCACAATGGACTATGGCTCCAAGGTGACCTCAACCGTCTAGGGTGCTCAAACACCCAAGAGTAACAAGATCCGCTAGGGATAAGTGGGGGAAATCAAATTTCTCTTGGTGGAAGTGTAGATCGGGGCCTTCTCAACCAATCTCGAGCAAATCAACAAGTTTGATTGGCTAGGGAGAGAGATCAGGCGAAAATGGAGCTTGGAGCAACAATGGAGCTTAAGGATGGAAGAGATGAGTCTTCTTGGAGAAGAAGACCCCCTTTTATAGTGGGGGGACAAATCCAACCGTTATCCACTTATTCAGCCCGCGAGTCGCGGTACTACCGCACCAGACATGCGGTACTACCGCAGGGGCTCACGGTACTACCGTGACGGGTCACGGTACTACCGCTGCAACGGCAGGGGCTAGACCAGGCCAGAGCCGCCAAGGCTGAGAGTGGTACTGCCGCTGACGCGGTACTACAGCTCCCCCTTGCGGTACTACCGCAAGGCCAGGATGGTCTAGACGGGGAAGGGCACGGATGAATAAAAATACATCCGTGTTATCACACCCAATATGTGACCCTATCCAAAAGGAACTCGAAGGTCCCACCAAGGATAGACCCGCATATTGAAACGCTTTTGCAAGGTGGATATCATTACATCAACATTACATAATAGATGGGGATACATACATAAGGCATACAATGCCACATGAATACAACATCACAATACATCAGAGCATCATCCGACTACGGATGAAACACAAACAGAAACTCAAACGACATCCACCCTGCTAGCCCAGGCTGCCGACTTGGAACCTATCCCTGATCGAAGAAGAAGCAGAAGAAGAACTCAACGCAAGCAAACATCGCTCTCACGTCAAGATCATCGCATAACCTGCACCTGCAACTGTTGTTGTAGTAATCTTTGAGCCACGAGGACTCAGCAATCCCATTAACATGGGTATCAAGACTAGCAAAGCTTAAAGGGAAAGGAAGGGGTAAAGTGGTGAGGCTTCAGCAGCGGCTAAGCATGATATGGTGGCTAACATACGCAAATAAGAGCGAGAAGAGAGCAAGCGGAACGGTCGCCAACTAGCAATGGCCAAGAAGTGATCCTGCACTCCTACTTACGTCAAACATAACCCAGAAACCGTGTTCACTTCCGGGACTCCGCCGAGAAGAGACCATCACGGCTACACACGCGGTTGATGCGTTTTAAATCGGATCTGGTGTCAAGTTATCTACAACCGGACATTAACAAATTCCCATCTGCCTATAACCGCAGGCACGGCTTTCGAAAGATTATACCCTGTAGGGGTGTCCCAACTTAGCCCATGACAAGCTCTCGCGATCAACGAAGGAATAGACCTTCTCCCAGGAAGAACCGATCAAACTCGGAATCCCGGTTTACAAGACATTTCGACAATGGTAAAACAAGACCAGCAAAGCCGCCCGGATGTGCCGACAAATCCCGATAGGAGCTGCACATATCTCGTTCTCAGGGCACACCGGATTGTCCAAACTTCTGGTAGGCCAGCCCAGATTTGCCCCTGGTGGCCACCGGCGGCTGACAGGTTGGACCAACACTCACAACGAGCACTGGCCCGGGGGAGGGTAAAATAAAGATGACCCTCGAGAGCGCGACTCCCAAGGGAAAAAGGGCTAGGTGAGGCAAATGGTAAAACCAAGGTTGGGCCTTGCTGGAGGAGTTTTATTCAAAGCGAACTGTCAAGGGGTCCCATAAATCACCCGACCGCGTAAGGAACGCAAAATCCGGGAACATAACACCGGTATGACGGAAACTAGGGCGGCAAGAGTGGAACAAAACACCAGGCAAAAGGCCGAGTCTTCCACCCTTTACCAAATATATAGATGCATTAATAATATAAGAGATATTGTGATATCCCAAACATAAATCCTGTCCACCATGGAGAAATCTTCAACTTCACCTGCAACTAGCAACGCTATAAGAGCGGCTGAGCAAAAGCGGTAACATAGCCAAACAACAGTTTGCATAGGAAAGGTGTCAAAGATTAGAGGTTCATGGCAATTTAGGATGGCTTGATAAACAGGTAATAGGTAGCGCAGCATAGCGATAGAACGAAACAACTAGCATAGCAATGATAGTATTGAGATCCAGGGTAGCGGTCATCTTGCCTGAAATCCCGCTAGGAAGAAGAACGAGTCCATGAAGAAGACGAACTAATAAAGCCACGAAGACGAACCAAGCGTAGACGAACGAATCCTCACGATCGCAACAGAAACAGGAACTACCGACAAGAAGCACACAACATAGTAAACACACCACACATGAACAAGGCATGATGCACAAACAAGCATGATGCATGACAAGACTACATGAAGCTACTCATGTCAAGAGATGATGCAAACAAGAGCAACACATCAAGGCAAGTTTAAATGAGGCCGGGAACAACATATAACAATTCCGGTTAGTCCTCATATGCAAATTTCGAAATTGGTCCAGATCTGAATAAACATTATTTTCAAGTTGTTAAATAGCAAGTTAAGATGCAACAAGATGATCTACACGAGATTCTAGTCAAGTTACATATAAAGTTCATTTAGTTCGGAGCTACGGCCTAGAAGATATGAGCAAAACAAGTTAAACATGGCATTGATGCAAAATGCACTCAAACATCAAGCAAACACCTCAAAACAAGGATGCAACATGATAATGTGAAACTACATGCAATTCTAAGCAAGTTTCATATAGAGCACACTCAAAACGGAGCAACGGTTCAACACACACACGCTATGCAAGTTATAGCAACAATCTGTCCAAAACAGCAACTAGGCATATTGCAAGCATCAAAACAACATGCTACAGGACCTCAACAAGAAAACAAAAGACATTGGCATGATGTACAGGTAAATCATAACAAAACATGAACACTGAGCTATCTCTAGAAATCACTAGAACATGCTCAAACACACATGGTAAAATTGCAAGTAATAACAATTTCAGACTTTGCAGAAAATAACATCACGATGCAATGTTTAGAGCTATCAAACAACATGTTACAGGAACTTATCATGGCAAACAAAGGCATGATATGAATCTACCAATTGCATAGATCAAAAGTCCCTTACTGACCATAAGCCAAAAAGGATCAGAAAATATGATGGCACCCACGTAAACATGGCAAGTTATAATACAGATTCATATATGGCAGAAACAGAATTATGAAGGCATGTAGATGAGCTTGTGAAACTCACTACAGAGCAATACATGGAATGGCAAGGCAACCAACAGTAAGAAGACATATTTGTGAAGCTAAGCATGGCAATAGCAAGTTCATAGGGTGCATGGAACACTAGGAAAACACATGAGAACAACTGAACTTAATGTTAACAGGATGACAGCAACATTATGAAGCAACTTTAGAGCAAGATTACAACAAGATACAGCAACCTATAAATGCAACCAGGGGCATGGATTGATAGAGGATAACATGTAGATCAAAATATATTTAGAGCACATCTCCAGATTATGCAAAGAATGATTAGTAGCAACATGTTTATATAGCATCACGAAATAACAAATTCAGCCTAGCAAAACAGGAACGTCATGTACCCTACTTAACAAGCTCGAATCACTCGCCACAAGTCATTGCATGACAAGATAAGCATAGCATCATCAAGAAGACATGTTTGTGAAACAAACCAAATCAAGAACAAGTCCATAGCATGCAAGGATCAACTATAGCAACCTTGGCCAAATTGAATAACATGTAAACAATCTGCCAGAAAACATTTTGAAGCAAAAGTAGAGCACGAAAATGACATGCTAGACTACTCCATAATTGCAACCATAGGCATGAATAGATAGACAATAACCATATGTTCAAAACATCCTTACTGAAGTATCTCAAAATATGCATGGATCTCGCTGTAGCATCAAGTTTGCATGGCATCAAAATTACAGCAGAACAGGGACTAAAATCAGCAACGTCACGATGCCTAGTTTACATGCTTGTGCTAGTCACCACATTGATCATAAAAATACATGGTAAGCACCTTTGTAAAGAAGACATAGCATAGTTCAAAACACATGAAGACATCAACCTCATAGGATGCACACATCAATCATGGCAAAAATGACAAAAGAGCTCGTTCTGATAACAGACAGCAGATAACATCATGAAGCACTCTTACAATGATGATTCGGACATCAAGATGACCTCAAATGAATATGATACAATGGAATGAAATGATATACTCGTTGAGACGAACAATTTGACATATTACATGCACAAAACAGAGCTACGGATGCAGAGATACAGCAGGTCGAACATGGCATGAAAATGACAAAAATCTGGGACTTAGTGGATTCGGGGTCAACCTCTGGATCTGCACGGTTTACGAGGTTCGCCGAAGAACCTCGCCGGAGACGACGGAGATGGCCGGATCTGATGCGAGGGGGCTTCCTCCGACCGGATCTCGCCGGATCCGGCGCAGGGAGAGGTGGAACGGCGAGGGCGGCTGAGGGGCGAGGACACCGGCGGCGGGGCGCGAGGCGCCGGCGAGGCGCGGGGCACCGGATCCAGGGGCCGGCGAGGTCCGAGGTGGTGCCGGCCGCGCCGGGTCGGAGCAGAGGGGGCGCAGCGGCAGCAGCCCGCGGCGAAGGCGGTGGAGGCCGGGCCGGCGAGGGGGCGCGCGCGGGGCCGACGGCGGGAGGCGG
>NC_041387.1:413966766-414036651 GCF_002162155.2 Triticum dicoccoides
GCGGCGCCGGGACGGAGCGGCGGCGGCGCGCCGGCGGACGGGGACGCGGCGATCGTCGGCGGGAGGCGGCACGGCGGCGGGGGCGCGGACTGGCGGCGGCGGCGGCGCGAGGGCCCGCGCGGGCCCGCGATGGGCTCCGCGGGCCGGCGGTGGAGAGGCAGCGGTGATGCCACGTGGCGCTCTGCCAGTGGCTGCGGGGGCAGCGGCAATTTCGTCCGGTGGCGGCGGACGTGTCCGGCGAGCGCGGGGACGATTTTTAGGGTTTCATCTGCGAATTTTCGAGGGAGGCCACATATTTATAGGTAGAGGGAGCTAGGAGTGTCCAAATGAGGAGCGGTTTTTGGCCACACGATCGTGATCGAACGACCGAGAGCATGGAGGGGAGTTAGATGGGTTTTGGGCCACTTTGGAAGGGGTGTTGGGCTGCAAAGAGAAGGAGGCTTTTACGGTTACCCAGTTAACCGTTGGAGTACCAAACGACCTCCAAATGGCACGAAAATTGACAGGCGGTCTACCGGTGCTATACCAAGGCCGCTTAGCAAGACTCGGTCCATTTCGAGAAAGTTTAATACCCGCACACAACAGGAGAGAAAAGGAGAACGCCGGAGAGCATAGGAGTGCCGGATTGCAAAACGGACAACGGGGAAAATGCTCGGATGCATGAGACGAACACGTATGCAATGCAATGCACATGATGACATGATAAAATGCAACATGCAAGCAAATGACATGGCAATGACGATGAATAACAGGCAGACACCTGGCGCATCGAATCCGGGGCGTTACACGTGTCTACTTCCGCTGAAAATCGAACGGTGCAAAAACCCGACACGGTACTACCACGCCAGACTTGCGGTACTACCGTGCAGGGAGCGGATGTAAAAAATTACATCCGCCCCTACTTCCGCTCGTGCTACTGAGCCGGATCAGGACTCACGGTACTACCGCGCACCTGGGGCGGTACTACCGCGTAGGGCGCGGATGTAAAAAATTACATCCGCCCCTACAACCGCAAGAGAGGCTGAGCCTGGCTAGAGGCAACGGTACTACCGCTCCATAGGAGCGGTACTATCGTGGACGCCTACGGTACTACCGCGAGGGCTTGCGGTACTACCGCGGTGTCCTGCGGTACTACCGCTTCTGAAAGCAGTACTACCGCAGGCCTCAACTAGTGGCACTAAAGGAATCCTTCTTTTTGCACAGATGAGAAGATAACTGAGGGAGCTCCAAAGCGCAAAGGGAAACACGGGGTAAAGGAAGAAGCGTGTACGTGATGATTCCTCCCAAACCTTTCCACAACGGACCCCCTCTTAATAAAATGGCTATCCTACGACTCAAATCCACCAAAGGAGACATAGAACACCACCATCTTCAATAGTCTTTGAGGGGTACCAAACCGTCTTGTGCCTAACGACAAAGCAACTGAAAAACTCAAGGCACACCATTAGTCCGCAAAAGCATTGTCATCAATCACCAAAACACCTTAGGGATAAGCATGCCCTTACAACTTTGACTTCGATGAAGCAAGGACCATGACTTGGATGACCAATGGTCGATGGATGTCTGCTAAATGGAAGGAGTTCAAGGAGTTGCTTCAACTTCCAGATGAAGGACTCGACACGCCCGTTGGAGTCCGCCCTCATGCCAACTCTGAGTCTGCCAACAAGAACAAGCTCATGCCCTTCCTTGTTCAGAAGACTCTTCCCAGCAAGAAGCAGGTGTGGGTGTTGAACCCCTTCCTTGACATCATGCATCGGCTCTTCCGCAACACCCTCTTCCCACACATTGGTGACATGGGCCAGGTGCATGCTTACCTTGTTGACATGATGCTCATTTGTGAGGAGGCTCGTCAGGCTCAGACTCAGCCACTTGATGTCTCACATATCATCTGGTGTGAGCTTCAAGTTGCCGTGTTCAACCGTAAGGTCCCCATATATGGGCCTTTCACTTGATCTCTAAGATTTGGGAGAAGCTCTATCCCAATGATGAGTTTGAAGCTCCAGGCTGGATTCGTCATGAGCCCATCAAGCTCCGCATTAAGAGCCAATGGGCTAACACCACCACTACTGCTGAGGCTGCCAAGATGGCTGTGGATGAGGAGGAGATTGAGGAGGAAGAAGCTGCTGAGGGCCATCTTGTTGGTTACAGACCTCCCCCTACTGAGCCCTCTTGGGTGAAGAAGCTGAAGATCAAGATGAAGAGGTTGTTCTGCATGCAGACCTAGGGTCAGTACAAGGCCCATGTTGCTCAGAAGGAGTGTCGCCGTCGTGACAAGAGGATCTTGAGGGCGTGCGGCGAGGACGTGTCTAGTGGCTCTGAGAAGCACATCACCCCCGAGGCTGCCTGGATGGCTAAGCAAGGCTACAAGTGGACTGATTCTGAGGAGGAGACCATTCCTGCTGCTGAGTCTGGAGACGAGGAGTCGTTTTCCGCCTGAGCTACCACCTTTGTCGTAGGTGCCCTCTCTGCCTTTTTGGTGTCTTCATGCCAAAGGGGGAGAGAGTGTAGGATTTGTGTGTCGTGTGTCGTGTGTTTCGCCTTGTCACTTTGCTTTCTGTCTGTTGAACGTCATTTGCTTTGGTTTGGTTGTGCTTGTGAGACTAAGTTCTATCATATGGTGTAAGACATATGCACTCCTACTTATCTTTATGTCTTCGTTACTTAGTCATATCATCTTCTTGCCTACTTCCTTAATGATGCTTTTACTATTGCAAGAGATACCTTGTCTATAAAATACAGGGGGGGTGTTGATCCTAGTATGTGTGTCATGCAGTCCAAAGCACATCTCTAGATGCACACATCTAGGGGGAGCCCATCTATATTTTATAGATGGTGGGTTTGCCGATGCCTCATTTGTTATCTCTATGTGCAAATCCCGTATTGTCATCAATCCACCAAAAAGAGGGAGATTGTAAGGGCATACTTGTCCCTTAGTAGTTTTGGTGATTGATGACAATGCTTTTGCGAACTAATCGTGTGTATTGAGCTTTTCAGATATATCATGACTAAACACAAGACGATTTGATGCCCCTCCAAGATTATTGAAGACGGCATTTCTCTACGGTTCTTTCGGTGGAGTCGAGTCGTAGGGAAGCCATACTATTAAGAGGGGGTCCGCTTTGGAAAGGTTTGGTGGAATCTCACATACACGTTCCCTTTGCACCACCTTTCCTTTGGCTCTTTGGAGTTTCCTCCGTCTCACCATGTCTCTGCAAAATGAAGGACTCCGAGTGTTGTTGTTCACAGGCTGGCGGTAGTACTGCTCCCCAGAGCAGTACTACCGCAGGCGCCAACGGTAGTACCGGGCTCCGGCACGGTACTACCATGGGCTCCCACGGTAGTACCGCTCCTTCTGGGCGGTAGTACCATGAGCTCTGGCCTGGCGCTACTGCGCAAGCGGTAGTAGGGGCGGATGTAATTTTTTACATCCACGCCCTACGCGGTAGTATCGTGCTCTGGCGCGGTAGTACCGTGCCACCTGGCCAGGCACAGCAGCATGGGCGGAGGTAGGGGCGGATGTAATTTTTTACATCGGCACAACTCACGGTAGTACCGCACCTGGGTTACGGTAGTACCATGTCAGATTTTTGCATCGATAAAAACTCAGCGGAGGTAGTCACGGATGTAATTTTTTATATCCGTGCCTACCGTGCCTGGACCGTGGCTGCCCTGCGGTAGTACCGCATGGTGTCGCGGTAGTACCGCACCCAGTCAGTGCTCTTCTGTTTAGGTCGAGGCTTCGTCGCGCCCATGGTAGTACAGCGGGCCACCGCGGTAGTACCACAGGTCCATGCGGTAGTACCGCTCCTGTGGTGCGGTAGTACCGCGGGTCGCGGGCTAAATGGTGGGTAACAGTTGGAATTGTCCCCCCACTATATAAGGGGGTCTTCTTCTCCAAGAACACCTACCTCTCCCCCCCCCAAAAAGCTCCATTGTTGCTCCAAGCTCCATTTTCACCCGATCTCTCTCCCTAGCCAATCAAACTTGTTGATTTGCTTGGGATTGGTTGAGAAGGCCCCGATCTACACTTCCACCAAGAGAAATTTGATTCCCCCCACTAATCCCTAGCGGATCTTGTTACTCTTGGGTGTTTGAGCACCCTAGACGGTTGAGGTCACCGCGGAGCCATAGTCCATTGTGGTGAAGCTTCGTGGTGTCGTTGGGAGCCTCCAATTAAGTTGTGGAGATTTTCCCCACCTTGTTTGTAAAGGTTCGGTTGCCGCCTTCAAGGGCACCAATAGTGGAATCACGACATCTCGCATTGTGTGAGGGCATGAGGAGAATACGGTGGCCCTAGTGGCTTCTTGGGGAGCATTGTGCCTCCACACCGCTTCAACGGAGACGTACTTTCCTTTAAAAGGAAGGAACTTCGGTAACACATCCTCGTCTTCATCGGCTCCACTCTTGGTTATCTCGTGCCTTTACTTGTGCAAGCTTATTTGTGTTGCATCCCTTGCTTGCTTGTGTGCTTATTGTTGTTGCATCATATAGGTTGCTCACCTAGTTGCATATCTAGACAACCTGCTTTGATGCAAAGTTTAATTTGGTAAAGAAAAGCTAAAAATTGTTAGTTGCCTATTCACCCCCTCTAGTCAACTATATCGATCCTTTCAGCAGTGTTACAAAGATCGAGCTCCATGGAGCTAATTTTCCAAAGAAAATCAGAAAATATCAAAAATATTCTACAGATACATATGTATATTCTTCAAGTTTCTATAAAATTTCATCAACTAATTTGATTATTTGCATGCTACACAAAAAAGACAAATATCTGACACAAATACAACAAAGAAAAAGCCTATTTTAATCACATATGAATATGTATGTTAATGAAAATTTATACATGTATATTACAACTATATGTCTACATGTATACCTTTTCAGAACTTTTTTAGGTATAGAAAAAGAATTTTCTCTAAAAAAATAAAGGGTTCTATGGAGCCCGGCCTTTGTTTGCGCTTTTTGGCCCTAAGACCCATTAGTGGAGGCGGCCCCAATGGGAGGCTAAATTGGGAGGTGGAGTCCAACTCCACCTCCCCTAGGTTCGGCGCAATGGAAGGGGAACCCTTCCCCAAGTCGGCCACCCCTCCCCTCTTCTCTACACCTATATATACTAGAGGTTTTGGTCCCTTTGAGAC
Source organism: Triticum dicoccoides (assembly GCF_002162155.2). Taxonomy (NCBI): domain Eukaryota; kingdom Viridiplantae; phylum Streptophyta; class Magnoliopsida; order Poales; family Poaceae; genus Triticum; species Triticum dicoccoides. The sequence continues at coordinate 413,971,905 of NC_041387.1, forward strand.
ACAAGTTTCTCCTCTAGTTCTCTCTAGTTGATCTAGTTCTAATTTAGACTTGATCTTGATTAGAGCTAGTTCTAGTTTTATCTTATCCTCATAATAGAGAATACCCGTGAGGTTCTCTTCTCGCTCCTCTAGTTCTTTCACGATCTCTAGGTCGGAACGGCAAAGCGCTGCCGGGTCGTAAAGTACGTACGTGTGCAATCCATAGAGAGGTCGTGCTTTCGGTTTTTCGGCTCGGGGGATCTTTCGTGAACGGTTCGAGGGACTTCATCAACGATCTACGCCAACTCTTCTGCCATTGCAACTCGTTGTTGGTAACAATCCAATCTATACCTCTTAATGCATGTTCATAGTGTTCCTGGGATCTTGATCGTAGGACGGTTTTTTTGTATTGCGTTTCCCAACACGTGCCCATCTAGGGAACACACATACGTACGGGAAAACCCCAACTCCTAACAACGATCCTAAAAGAATGCTAGGGGTACTTAGAAGGTCGTTTCCACTAACGGCAAGCGCAAGGTTGTGCTGGCGGCTTCCTGCTGCCACCGGCGAGGCTCCTGAATGAGCTACTGCCTCTCCATGACTACATCACCACGGCTCCACCTTCATCACGCCTGCATCAAGCAGGCGAGGGACTTTGCCTCTGTCTTTGATGGCCACGGCCATCAAAGGTACTAATCACACTTCTGATCCATAGAAGGTGTTCTAATTAGGAGATCAAGATCCTATTCACGTTAATCCTAAAGGCTTACATTTGTACGCATCAGCCTCCTCCTGCCTCTTTCCAAAAAGAATTAGGGTTCCTCTGCCTCCCGTCGGTGTTGACGTTGATCTGCCTCGTCTCCGGTAGCCTTAGGGCCTGATACGTCCATTTTGCATCATGCTTTTATATCGATATTTATTGCATTATGGGTTGTTATTACACGTTATGTCACAATACTTATGGCTATTCTCTCTTATTTTACAAGGTTTATCATGAAGAGGGAGAATGCCGGCAGCTGGGATTCTGGGCTGGAAAAGGAGCAAATAATGGAAACCTATTCTGCACAGCTCCAAAAGTCCTGAAACTCCATGAAAGTCATTTTTGGAATTAATAAGAATTATTGAGCAAAAGAAGTATCAGAGGGGGCCCACACCCTGGCCACGAGGGTGGGGGGCGCGCCCACCCCTACTAGGCGCGCCCCTTGCCTCGTGGGCCCCCTGGTGGCCCTCCGGTGCCCATCTTCTGCTATATGAAGTCTTTTACCCTGGAAAAAATCATAAGCAAGCTTACGGGACAAAACTCCGCCGCCACGAGGCGGAACCTTGGCGGAACCAATCTAGGGCTCCGACGAAGCTGTTCTGCCAGGGAAACTTCCCTCAGGGAGGGGGAAATCAACAACATCGTCATCACTGTTATGCAATCTCGGGTCCGCTATCACCAGCGTTTTCGACCCACATGCGTCAACCAGGCCCAACCGGAGAGCAACACCGACTTATGACAGGCCTTGGACCCTCTCCCCCAAAAAGACTAGCCTGTTAGGAGGGGACACCCCCGCCCTTATAAGTCGTGTTATGTCTCCCCCCACAACCGATGTGGGACTAAACCCAACAATCTCCCCCTCACACATCGGTCATTCATGGGCCCGCTAACACCAGCGTTTCCAGCCCACCAACCATGGCCGACCACCTGTGAGTCTACCGAGATTCATTCCGGGCACCCGGGCTCTGATACCACTTGTTACGGAATCTCAAGTCCGCTATCACCAGCGTTTTCGACCCACATGCGTCAACCAGGCCCAACCGGAGAGCAACACTGACTTATGACAGGCCTTGGGCCCTCTCCCCCCAAAAGACTAGCCTGTTAGGAGGGGACACCCCCACTCTTATAAGTCGTGTTATGTCTCCCCTCACGACAGATGTGGGACTAAACCCAACAATCACCAACGATTCTCTCATTGGGAGGGGGTCAATCTCCATCAACATCTTCACCAACACCATCTCCTATCAAACCCTAGTTCATCTCTTGTACCCAATCTTTGTACCCAAACCTCAGATTGGTACCTGTGGGTTGCTAGTAGTGTTGATTACTCCTTGTAGTTGATGCTAATTGGTTTATTTGGTGGAATATCATATGTTTAGATCATTAATGCATATTAATACCCCTCTGATTATGAACATGAATATGCTTTGTGAGTAGTTACGTTTGTTCCTGAGGACATGAGAGAAGTCTTGCTATTATTAGTCATGTGAATTTGGTATTCGTTCGATATTTTGATGAGATGTATGTTGTCTCTCCTCTAGTGGTGTTATGTGAACGTCGACTACATGACACTTCACTATTATTTGGGCCTATAGGAAGGCATTGGGAAGTAATAAGTAGATGATGGGTTGCTAGAGTGACAGAAGCTTAAACCCTAGTTTATGCGTTGCTTCGTAAGGGGCTGATTTGGATCCACTAGTTTCATGCTATTGTTAAGTTTACCTTAATACTTCTTTTGTAGTTGCGGATGCTTGCAATAGGGATTAATCATAAGTGGGATGCTTCTCCAAGAAAGGACATCACCCAAGCACCGGTCCACCCACATATCAAATTATCAAAGTAACGAACGCGAATCATATGAGCGTGATGAAAACTAGCTTGACAATAATTCCCATGTGTCCTCGGGAGCGCTTTTCTCATTATAAGAAATTGTCCAGTCTTGTCCTTTGCTACAAAAAGGATTGGGCCACCTTGCTGCACTTTATTTACTTTCATTGCTTGTTACTCGTTACAAATTATCCTATCACAAAACTATCTATTACCTACAATTTCAGTGCTTGCAGAGAATACCTTACTGAAAACCGCTTATCATTTCCTTCTGCTCCTTGTTGGTTCAACACTCTTACTTATCGAAAGGACTACGATAGATCCCCTATACTTGTGGGTCATCAGGGCCATGGGGACATGGTGGATCCCGGACCTTGCCGGCGGGAGGGCTCCGTTTTGAAATGTTTCCTGGAGTTTTGTTAGGGTTTGTATCTTGCTCAGGAAGGCAAGACGACGGCCTAGCCCCCATTTCGGTGGCGCGTCTATCATCATCGGTGGACGTGTGGAGGTGTGTCTCCGACGGATCTGTCTTTGGTGGATCTGCTTGGATCTGGTCGTCTTTCATCTATGTTCGTGTGTTTTACGTTGGATCATTCCGATCTACGCTACTCTTCATCGGCGGCGGTTGTTGTTCTGGTCCGTTGGTCCTATGTGACCTTTGCACGACGACTTTTCGATTGTCTACTCCAACAAGTTTTGCCCGACTTCCTTCGTTTCGCTTCAGTGCTTATACTCGTCGCTAGGCGGTCTATGAATTTGGATGTGATTTTTATCATTTCTGGTGTTCGTTGTATTACCAGGATTTAAGATGAATAAATCGGAAGTTTTCCCGTAGAAAAGTAATCTTAAAGGCTTGATTCTAACACAAATATGTCGAAAACCATTGGATTTTATGTAAAAATTATCAAAGTATGAATGAACATTCTCCTGGTTGTTTAAATATGTATTAAATTTGTTTAATTTTATTAAATTTTGATCAAAATGCAACCAGACACGCGGCTAGCTTTGAATGTCGGTTTCTCATATTAGTGTCCGTTGACTGGTCTTCTGGTCCACAGATGGTTTTGGTGTCCGATTTGCGAATCGGCGTTGAAGATGCCCTTACAAATTTGAAGTTTGAAGCTAGTAAGAGTAAGAGTCGAACGGCCGTCATGACATATTGATCGGTTACTGATCACAACCCAAGAATCACCTAAACAAGCACGTGCAACGACAGACAGCAACCCTGAACACCGGCATCCAGGCTCCAGCTCTACTTGAAATCAACGGTCAAATGCCCATGTCGCCGATTTCCCCGCAAACGTAATCTTTGGACAGAACAAACGAATGCAACTCGTGTTTTTTTTAAGGGCAACCAAGCCAATTTTGGCCAGCTTGTCTCGCACTTATGCTTCGTCTTCTAGCCTTCCAATTCCACGATTCAGTGTATGGAATGGAACATGACGAAAAGACTCTTTCGCAGTCGATCGCCCTAGCGAGCGAATCTTTTCTTATGGCAACATCAGCGAAGGGAGTAGGACCCACCACGTGGGATTGATGAACGAAGTCAAAAGTCTGCCCCCGTGAATTCAGTTGATGGGGCCTAGTGTCTCCTACCATAAATCTCTCTGCCCCGTGATTTCAACCGGTGAGGGGCCCGCTGCATCATTTAATTAACCCTCACCAAGATTTGTTTAAGGAAACTTGACTTTGATTAAACTGTTGTCTGAAATCGGGCGTTGGAACGAGCGCGCGCGGAATAGCCATCCCCGGAATATGAATACGTTAGCATTTTGAAAGTCTTTGTTCGCTTCAAAAGATACAAGTAATCGCGCACGCACGCGCGAAATGCCAAGAGTGAGTAAATCCAGCGATATTGACACGATGTTCAGTGCGTGTCAAGCTACGTATGCCAATACGCAATGGCACCCGTTTGACTTTCGTTGCCTTGCTGACTTTGACTTGTGCACGAGTTCATCCGGCCACGCTGACTTTGACCAAAGATTGCGCTATCTTGTTCTTGCTTGGCCAATCTAGCCGATCAAGCTTTGTCCACTGGATCATAGAGACAACTTTAGTAGTAGAAGTACCTACCGATTTTCCGATTTTTAAGATGACGGTGCCGACTGCAGACAAGTTGCATATAGCCATTACGTGCGTTCGGCGTCAACGACCGGCCGACTGGATCCAGGTTTTGGAGTGTTAACATTGTATCTCTGCACGCGGGCCCAGTTTAATCTATGGGTATTCAGTTGCATACCCATAATTGTGGCCAAAAATTTATGTATACATTGTTGACAGTTGCATGGCGATCTCATGCACGTACGTGCTCTCCCACGTACATGCACACGATCTGCCCCCCACTCCGCACGTCGCCCACTCTCTCCTGTTTCTTCCCGAGCGCCATTGCGCCTCTGTACATTGTACTATATATTGTTGTTTATGGAATGAGAGCACCCAAGGTGCATTTTCTCTCCCGCATACTACTTTACATGGTATTAGTTACCAGGCCTCTCTAAAACCTCCTTCCGCTGCCGTCTGCTCGCGGCCATGGCGCACCCTCCGTCACCGCCGCCGCCTCCTCCTCCACCCCCACCTGCTCGCGGCGGTGCTCCAAGCCCGATCCGCACCATGCCCCTCCTCACACCCGATGCCCTTGCCCAGGGTGCGCTGCTCGCTCGCCACGACACCGAGTCGAGCTCCTCCGCAGCACCGCTCAACCAATCGCCGCTCGCCGGCGTCTTCATCAACCAACACGTACCCATCATGCTCAGCCTCAACCCTCCCCCCCAACTTCTCTCAGTGGCGCACGCTCTTCGAGGTTCAGTTCCAGAAGTCCGGCGTCACCGACCACCTCGTCGGCTCCCCGCGCCGCCCCGACGCCGCCTGGCTCCAGGACGACGCCCACATCCTCTCCTGGCTCTGCAACAGGGTGAGCCCGAAGATCTTCGGCCTGGTGCACCGGCGCGGCGCCACCGCCGCCGAAGTCTGGGACGCCATCTGCTCCATCTTCCTGGAGAACCGCGACACCAGCTTGTCCTGCTCGCCACCGAGTTCCGCCGCATCGACCAAGGCTCGTCCTCCATCCTCTCCTACTTCGCCCGCCTCAAGGACTGTGCTGACCGGCTGGCGGACCTCGGCGAACACGTCGGTGACCGCGACCAGGTCCTTAACATGATCCGTGGTCTCCATCCTCGTTTTTGCTATGCTGTGCCCATCCTGACCATGCAGTCGCCCTTCCCCACCTTCCTCCTTATGGAGGAGAGCCGCCAAGCTGAAGAGGCCCCTCACGACATCGCCCTGCACGCCGGACGGCGGGGGCGGCGACCACAACAACCGCTCCGGCGGGGGCGGCCGTGGCGGCGGCGACCGCGACAGAGGAAAGGGCAGGGGCTCCGGCGGGGGCTCGACGTCTACACCGCGCCCGCCAGCGCGTACTCCAGCACCCTGGACGGGCATGGTCCACCCATGGCCCATGCCTTGGCGCCCCCATGCCCCTGGTGCGGGCATCCTCGGGCCCCATCCCGGTGGTCCGGCGCCTTTCGCCGGCGTTGCAACACAGTATGACGCTCCTCCCCCGCCTGCCTCGGCTCCCCCGGTGCACTGGCAGATGGGTGCGGTCCCTCCGCATCCCATCTACGGCATCAACCACGGCGCACGTGCCGCTGCCCCACAGCCGGCCTGGGATCAGGACGCACTCGTCCAGGCGCTCAATGCCATGAGCATGCAGCAAGGGCAGGCACCATCGAACTCCAGTGGGGACTGGGTACTGGACTCTGGCGCGACCTCACACATGGCTTCCTCCTCTGGTATGCTCTCGTCATCTCGCCCCAGTTTTTCTCCTGACATCGTAGTTGGTGATGGATCAACCCTTGCAGTCACACACATCGGCCAACACACCATTCCCACTTCCTCTTATCCTCTCTCTCTCTCCATAACATCCTTGTCTCTCCCCACTTAATCAAGAATCTCATTTCTGTTAAGGCCCTCGCACGTGATAATCTGGTTAATGTAGAATTTGATGACTGTGGTTTTCCTTTCAAGGATCGAAGAACGAAGGCGGTGATCCTCCACTCTGACTCGCCGGACGAGCTCTACCCCCTCCACCCATCACACCCGTCTCAAGCGCCCCAAGCTTTCACTGCAGTTATCCGTGACACATGGCATCGTCGTCTCGGCCATCTTGGTGATGATGCCCTGGATTCCACTCTTCGTCGCGCCTCCATCGCCGCCCCCCGCTCCGCCGGCGACGTCTGCACCGCCTGCCAACTAGGAAAAAGCCACCTTTTACCTTTTAGTTCTTCAGATCATGTCTCTTATTTCCCGTTTCATCTTATCCATTGTGATGTATGGACCTCGCCAGTACTTAGCTTGTCTGGTTTCCAGTACTACTTAGTCGTTGTTGATGATTACAGTCATTTCATGTGGACGTTTCCCCTTAAGATGAGATCTGATGTGTTCCCCACATTGCGTACGTTTGTTCACATGGCATGCTCTCACTTCAACCTTCTTGTGCTCACCGTTCAAACGGACAATGGGCGTGAGTTTGAAAACTTCGCCGCCCGCCAGTTCTTCTCCTCGCTCGGCATAGTACTACGCATGTCGTGCCCGTACACATCACCACAAAATGGGCGCGCCGAACGTGCTCTCCGTGCACTTAACGACATCACATGATCTCTTCTCATCCACGCTTTCATGCCCTACTCCTACTGGGACGAAGCTCTCTAGACCGCCACCTTCCTGCTCAACCACCGACCGTGTCGCCCACGCCACCAGCACACGCCATTCTTTCTATTGTACGGGGTACATCCGACTACTCTGCCATGCGCGTGTTTGGCTGTCGATGCTTCCCCAATATCATGGCCACATCCCCTCACAAACTGGCCCCCAGATTGGTCCCTTGTGTTTTCCTTGGCTACTCCCAAGATCACAAGGGATATCGATGTCTTAACCCTGCGACCGGCCGCGTCCTCATCTCTAGACTTGTGGTGTTCGACGAATCCAGCTTCCCCTTCCAACACAACCATGCCACGCCTGACCAGGACTCCCACCCTGACCTAACTGAGCTCATCCCACCACTTCCCGTCCCACGCCGAGCCCGCACGACCCCGCGGGCACAAAACCCTACCCCTCCCGTCACCGCCCAAAACCCTACCACCACTCACATCGCCGCTACCCCATGCGATAACCCGTCGGACGCACCCTCACCCGCGTCTGCCCCCGCCTCGCCCATAGCTGATCACACCTCCCCCCTTCCTACGCCCACCCCAGCCACTCCTCGCACCCACCCCACTCGCCACACAACTCCCCTCGCTTCGACGCACACGATGATCACACGCGCTCAGGTGGGTAAGTTCTTCCCAAACCCTAAATATCACCAAAACCTACACACCACCGTCGCTCCCTCGATCTCTCCCATGCCCAAATCCGTCCGTACTGCTTTGCGCGATCCAAACTGGCTAACTACGATGCAGGATGAATACTCAGCGTTGATGCAGAACCAGACGTGGAGCCTTGTTCCCCGTCCTCCTAGAGCAAATATTGTGTCTGGCAAATGGCTGTTTCGGCACAAGTTCAGGTCTGATGGGAGTCTCGAACGCTACAAGGCCAGATGGGTGGTGCGCGGCTTCTCACAGCGACCGGGTGTCGACTTCGACGAGACCTTCTCGCCAGTGGTCAAGGCGGCCACGATCCGCGCCGTCCTCACGGTGGCAGCCTCTCGGGGGTGGCTAGTTCACCAAATGGACGTGAACAACGCGTTCCTTCACGGCCACCTCTCCGAGCGCATGTACTGCCAGCAACCGGCCGGCTTCGTCGACGCGTCCAACCCCGACCACATCTGCCTCCTCGACAAGTCACTCTACTGCGTCAAGCAAGCGCCGCGCGCCTGGTTCGCCAGGTTTGCCGCGTTCGTCCGCACCCTCGGCTTCCTTGACTCGCGCTTGGATCCGTTCTTGTTCGTGCTCCAACACGACGGTGGGACGGCCTACCTTCTCCTGTACGTCGACGACGTTATCCTCGCCGCGTCGTCACCAGCTCTCCTTTGACGACTCCAGCAGCAGCTCTCGGCGGAGTTCTCCATGAAGGACCTCGGCGCCCTCCACTATTTTCTGGGCATCGCGGTCACCAGGAACGACGCCGGCTTCTTCCTCTCCCAGCGCGCCTACATCGAGGACCTGCTGGACTGTGCCAATATGGTGGACTGCAAGCCAGTCTCCACGCCGGTCGACATGCACTCGAAGCTGTCTACCACGGACGGCGCGCCGGTGCTTGACGCCCCCGAGTACCGCAGCCTGGTTGGTGCGCTCCAGTACTTGACGATGACGCGCCCGGACATCGCCTACGCCGTTAACCAGTGCTGCCTCGTCATGCATGATCCACGCGCTGCTCATCTCACTCTAGTGAAGCGCATCCTGCGCTACCTTCGCGGCTCGACGAACCTCGGTCTCCACATACACCGCTCTGCCAACCTCGACCTCGTGGTGTATTCTGATGCCGACTGGGTCGGGTGCCCCGACACACGGAGGTCCACCTCTGGCTATGCGGTGTTCCTCGGCGATGCACTTGTGTCCTGGTCGAGCAAGCGCCAAGCCACGGTCTCCCGCTCGAGCGCAGAAGCCGAACACCGCGCCGTCGCCAACGCTGTGGCCGAGTGCTGCTGGCTTCGACAACTCCTCGGCGAGCTGCGCGTCCCTCTCCCCAAGGCAACCGTGGTGTTCTGCGACAACATCTCCTCCGTCTACATGGCAGCGAACCCAGTTCACCACCAGCGCACGAAACATATCGAGCTGGACATCCACTTCGTCCGGGAGAAGGTTGCCCTCGGCGAGTTTCGTGTCTTGCACATCCCGACCACACAGCAGTTCGCTGATGTGCTCACCAAGGGGCTGCCTTCACCAGCCTTTTGCGACTTCCGATCCAGCTTATGAATTCGGCCACCAGATGCTGCAGCTGCGGCGGGCTGTTGACAGTTGCATGGCGATCCCATGCATGTACGTGCTCTCCCACGTACATGCACACGATCTGCCCCCCAATGCGCACGTCGCCCACTCTCTCCTCTCTCTTCCCGAGCGCCATTGCGCCTCTGTACATTGTACTATATATTGTTGTCTATGGAATGAGAGCACCCAAGGTCGAAAGTGCCTTTCTGCTCCCGAGCTCATTTGAGCTCGGTGAACAGTAAATTCAAAAAAATTCAAAAAATTCCAAAAAAATTCTCAGAGAAACATTGACAAAAGTTCTAAGTGCTTGCAAAAATTCATCATGAAATCACATTCCTGTAAGGCATGGCAAAAAAAACAAATTCAGCCTCCAAAATGCTTTTGGAAGTAGCATTTTCAGAGTACAGATTTTGTTTTTTTTTTGCCACGCCTTCTAAAAATGTGATTTCATGACGAATTTTTGAAGCACTTAAAACTTTTGTCAATGTTTCTATCAAAAAAAATTGGAATTTTTTGAATTTTTTTCGATTTTTTTTCGATTTTACTGTTCACCCGAGCTCATATGAGCTCGGGTGCAGAAACTCCACGTCCACCCAAGGTGCATTTTCTCTCCCGCATACTACTCTACATACATAAAGTGTGTACCATGTATACTATATGAAAAAAAAATTCAGGATTTACGCAGAACAACCGGCCCAATACGCTTTAAGCCGGAGAATAGTTCCCGTTGATTGGGAAAATCCTATATGCAGCATTATCAACCTAACGCACCGGCAACGAACGATTTGACCCGGCCCAGGTGAGGTGCCCCTTGCAAATCGCCGACTCCTTGCAGCAATGAGCAGCATATAGGAGGTCCCGCAACATTACCTAGTGGCCCAATTCTCCTTTATCTAATCGTCCAGTCCCAGCCTAATTGAAAATTCTGTAGTGAACCTAAGGGCAATCGTACGATCCGCCCTGATCGATCAAACCAACTCTTCCAGACTCGCACACCTAAAAAAGCTCTTCCGGACTCACATTTCTCATTGCTTAACACGCCGCACAACTGCATGGCAGCAGGGCTTCCGTTGCGGTGGTGGGTCAGCCCGCGGCAGTGTCGTGCATGCATCTGGCGTGGAGATTGAGCCGAGGCATGGAGCTAGTTCGCCAGTCAACAATCGACCTTTTTGGATTCATTTTCTATTTTTTTTCTCCATCTAATGTAATGTCATTACGGCCTTCTCGATTAATTTTTGGACGGTTGTCTAGGATTCAATTTTATGGAGGTGTTTCAGAGTTGTTTGCTGGTAGAATATTCTTTTATGTTGAAGACATTGGCATTAGTAGTACTGGGTGTGAATTTATTTTGATGAATTGATATTCCTCCATTTCTACGAGATGTTGCCACTTTGGTGTGTTAAATAATTAGTCCTTTCATTTTTGAATAATTATAAGTTATATTCCCAAGTGAAAAAATCAAGTTATGATAAGTTATATGAATCAACGATACTATTCCATATTCTACGTTTTATCTTCTATGTATTATATAGTTCATCTAACATGGTGCTATAGTCATTTATACTTGTTGAAAAAAGAGGCTGCAGAAGAAAATTGTAAACCTTTGACATTTTGAATACACACTCTTAGAATCCCAGGCCTGCCCTGCTACGGAGACATTGGTGAACGGTAATTGTGACTAGGCACCGTCTCCAGGGTGGATCCTATTTGCCACCCGCGGGCGCAAATAGACGAGGATTCACTGAGAGTGAGGGGAGGTGAGCCACGTCGCGTTGCGTTCCTGGTATGTTTTTTCGTTCGCTCAATGGAAGTTATATTTTTCAACTTTTTTGTGTGCTTTTTACCTATGCTTTTCTGCCAGGGTTTTTTCTTTTCCTTTTTTCCTTTTATATTTTTAGATTTTATTTTTCTTATTTTTTAGGTTTTTTCCTATGAGCACATTTATATTTTACATATTTTTTATAATACACGGTGAACATTTTCTATTATATGATGTGCATTTTCACATGTTGAACTTTTTTGAAGTATTAACTTAGCATTTTTAAAATAAAAATTAATATTTTTAATATACCTTAAACCTTTTAAAAATATGAATTAAACATTTTTCAACATTGGTTGAAGTTTGTTTTATAGGATGACCATTTTTTAATACGCAATGAATATTTTTAATATATTGTGAAATAGTTTTCAAACACATAGTGAACAATTTTCTAAAATAAATATTCTATTCTTAGTAGGTTTAAATATGGGAGACGCTACGCGTCCGCCGGGTGATCTATATGAAATATCCGCCACCTCAACGGCCGTTCGATGTACCCGCGCGTAGCCGTCCGATCTATTTTTGGCGCGTGGCTCGGTCTCCTCCCCCGATCCATTAATTCCTGAAACAACATTCGAGTTGCAGAAACATGTGTCTCCCGAGCCATTCGATGCATGATGCGAGGCGTTTAATCCTCCTCTCTAATTTCCTGCAACGATGCTCTTGTTGCAAGATCTGGTCTTCTCCGATTTCCTGCAACAAGACCTTGTTGCGAAACCTCATCTTCTACAAATTCCTGAAACAACGATCGAGTTGCAGAAACAAGCGTCTAATTTCCTGCATATCTTTCATACGTCTAATTTTCTGCAACAAGATCCTTGTTGCAAAAATTGCAACAACATCTTCCGTTGTGTCTAATTTTCTGCAACAAGACCCTTGTTGCAAAAATTAAAACAACATCTCTGCCGTATCTAATTTTCTGCAACAGGACCCATGTTGCAAAATTAGCACGGCCATGGATGGGAGCACCTACAACCAAATTTGAGCTACAAAAATTCCTACAACACATCGCTATAACGAGCCAATTTTAGCTACAAAGTAATCAGAAGTTTCTGCAACAAACAGATCTGAGAAATCCCAATCCCCTACTACAACTACACATCTACAGTCCAACACCTACATCAGTGGTGCCGACGAAGGCGCATCACTACAACAGAGCACCACTGCGATGAGCCCGCGTAGCCGTCGAGGAGGAGCCGCTGAGCAGAGGAGAACCATTTGAGAGCCGACCGGAAATGGGGGGAAGGAGCACGCGGCCGTACCTGCTTGTGTCGTTGCCGGCCACCGCCGACTCCTAAGCGCCACCGCGTTGGATGCGCCCGCGTCACCCCACACCGCGCGTCGTCGCCGCCCGGCCGTTGCCCTACCAGATCCCACCACCGCCGCCCTAACAGACACAACGGAGCTGTTGGAGCGGGAGCACTGCGAGAGCGTAACAGCTGCATAAATGATTCCTGAAACTGCCGCCCAGTTTTAGAAACGTCTGCGCGTGACGCGGAAGCGAGGAACGCTCTCGTCCGTCTGATCAACACACGATCCTACGGACGCGGAGCCGGCGGACGCGCGAGCGCTATTGGTCGGTTGAAGGTAAGCTTTTCCTTTAAATATCTAGTTGCTAACAACAACAGTCGATTTTGTTGTTGAAAAAACAAAGAGATTTTTTTAAGCAGGCAAAGTGGACAGAACCTCCCCTCTTTGATGCCAACAGGCATAGAAGCTCTTCCTCTCCAGACCGCCAGATCTGAGGGGGCTGCTATATAGCGCTCGCTAGGAGCACTACGCACGGACCGAACGTTATTCATCGCCCTATGCACTACGATTTAGCTCGAGCCAGTCCATGTAGTTTTTTCCCCTATTAATAAAAAATAATTTTGTTTTCCGACGTGTTTTTTATGGAGCGGTTTTTCCCAGGTTTGTTCCAAGATGAGTTTTGTCTGGTTTTCTATTTCCTTTCACATTTTTATTTTCCTTTCCTTTTTATTTTCTCTTAATTCATTGTTGTCCAATCCGTGAACCTTTTTCAAAACTATGAGCTTTTCTATGTTTGCAAGTATTTTTTTAAATTCATAAACATTTGAATATATTATGAAATACATGAGCCTTTCAAATCCATGCTCGCGGATTTTCCCTCAATCCTTGAACTTATTTTAAATCGATGAACTTTTTTTCTTTCAAATTAGGGATCTGTTTAGTTCCAGGAGGAGTTTTGTATTGATTTCCCAATGGTCAAATGGACAGAAGACAACGTTCGACCAGAAGCTTGTTAGCGAATGAAGAAAGCTGACTGAGCAAGCGAATTCCCAAAATATCCATCAAATTCAAAAAAAAAAATTAGCGAACTTAAAAAGTTCATGAATTGAAAAAAATGTTCACAATTTTCAAAAAATCTTTAATCTTCACAAAACATTGTAAATTTAAAAAATGTTCATAATATCCAGATTTGTTTTGGTAGATTCAGGTGTTTTTTCACAAAAAATCAAATAAATGTTCATGAATGCAAAAAAATCATGAGTTTAAAAATGTAAAACAAGTTTGATATACATTTCGTGATTAGAATAATTATTATAAATTAGAAAAAACTTTCATGAATGTTGAAAAATCTAAGATTTGGAAAATGTATGTGAAAAGTTAAGAAAAAGCAGGAATTTGAGAATAAAATTGAAAATAAAAGGAAGATAAGAAAATGGAAAAATTACGATGAAATGAAACGCAAAATAAATACAAAAAAAAATCAAAGACACATAACAAACAACAGAATGAAGAAAAAACGGCAGAAATACCAGCTGGAAAAAGGAAAGAAAAAACGGCCCGGTAAGCTCTTAAACCGGCTAGGAATCTCTCGGAAATTTCGCAAAACCGGGAGCTCCTGTTTGGGCGCACACTGCACCTCTTGTAGGGCCAGCCCGCGAAAAAGAAAAGCGCACCAAACATATAACGACAGGAAAAGGAAAAAAACGTCGACTCCAATATTCGAACTCAGATCTCCACATCGTTCTACAAGCTGTGGTAACCAGTAGAACCACAGTCCACTTGTGATTAATACCGCTAACTATGTAAGACAAAGTTTCCCCGCGCTATTTATTAATCACTTAGATTTTTTAAACGTGAATTTGAAAAGGTTCGACTTGGCGACAAAAGTTCATCATTTTGGAAGAAAAGTTCACAAACTTTAAAAAACGTCATTTTTTAAAGAAAAATTCAGAAACTTGAAAAAAGTTCATCAATTTTGACAAGAGTTTATGAAAAAATGAGAAAAAGTTTCTCATTTTTGAAAAAAGTTCATCAATTTGGAAAAAGAAATCATCAATATTGAAAAAGGTTAATCGATTTTGACAAAAAAGTTCATCAACTCTGAAATTAGTTCACCGATTTTGAAAAAAGTTCACAAATTTGAAAAAAAATCATCAACTTTGAAAAAAGTTCATTGGATTTGAAAAAGGTTCATCAATTTCAAAAAAGAAATCATCAATATCGAAAAAGGTCCATCAATTTTGACAAAAAAGTTCATCGAGTTTGAAAATTAGTTCACTGGTTCTAAAAACAGTTCACAAATTTGAAGAAAAAATGCATCAATTTGGAAAAACGTTCATTGGATTTGGAAAAAAAGTTCATCAGATTTAAAAAAAGTTCATGGAATTTGAAAAAAATCCATCAAGTTATTAGTTCACTGATTCTGACAAAAGTTCACAATTTTGAAGAAAAAATGGATCAATTTGGAAAAAAGTTCATTAATATGAAGAGAATGTTCTCAAATTTGATAGAAGTTCATAAAATTTTAAAAAAATCATCTATTTTGGATAAATGTCGAGTGATTTGAAAAGTTCACCTAACAGAGAATAAAAAACAGAACAAAACTGTGCAGAATAAGAAAATGACGAAAAAGTAATGATAAACAAAGAAATAGTAAAAAGGGAAAGAGGTAAGAATAAAAGAATGAAGAAGCGACATGTGGCAGATAACGCAGTATGGTGGAGTGGTCAGTGCGTCGCATCACCGAACCTGAAGACGTAAGTCCGAATCCCAGTGAAATCGTCAATACAATTTAACGGGCACTTGAAGCGTAAAATATTATCAAAATCACTAGTTAAGAAGTACTCTTTACAAAGATCACTCTAACTTTCCTAGGTTGCAACAAGTGACGCGCTATATGTGTGCCACTTCTCGCAACTGTTCAAAACTAGATCTCATGTTTGTAGGTTTTGACGAACATTTTTTCATGAAAAAAACCGGATGAAAAAACCAAATCGGGAGCACGGGTTTTTTCCCTTTTCGAAAGAGGCACGCTCGTACCTTTGACGAAATCACAACCGTGCCTCTCGCAGAAGCAAAACCGTGACTCTCACGAAAGAAAATAAATAGAAAACGCGTTTTTTCCGTTTCCGAGGAGGCACGGCTGCGACTCTCGCGAGAGCACAACCGTGCCTCTCGCGGAAGCAAAATCGTGACTCTCGCGAAAGAAAAAAAACAGAAAATGTGTTTTTTTTGTGCCCGAGAGGCACAGCCGTGACACTCGCGAAAACACAACTGCCTCTCGCGGAAGCAAAACCGTGACTCTCGCGAAAGGGAAAAAAACAGAAACCGTGTTTTTTTCGTTTCTGAGATCCACGGCCATGACTTTCGCGAAAGCAAAACCGTGCCTCTCGCGGAAGCAAAACCGTGACTCTCGCAAAAGAAAAAAAAAGAAAATGCGTTTATTTGTGTAATTTTTTTTAAATTTTTTTGTTGAAAAGCTAGGGAAGACCGGTGGAAAACAAAAACGTCCAAAAAACCCGTTTAAAAAGCCGAAAACGCGTGCGAAAAAATAAAAAGGACAAAAGCCGGAGGGAGCATCCAGAGCGCGACACGTGGCGAATGGCTGAGAGCGCGTCAAATGGCGCTGATCGTTGGGTGGCTCCCGAAGAAGCGTTCGTTAATTAGTTGCTCTCAAATATGATTCGCCCGCAAAACCCTCACGACAAAAATGCTTCGTAGCCCTTAAAGGCGCCCGAGATCATGTGGGCAATCTCAGTCGCCATGGTTGTATGTCGCCCGTACGGATCGTAGTAATCGCCCATGGGTGACAACTAGCACGCTGGCCCGCGGTTTGCACGTTGCGATGTACGATCGATTAGCTTCGGTTTTCTTTGGTATTTTATTTTTGTTTTATTTGATTTTATTTGTTTTTAATTATTTTTCTTTATTTTCTTCATTCTATTTTTAACACAGTACACACGAGCACACCCTATCCCTATGAGCACCTTCAAAAGACTGAGCCGGCATATCATGTTGAAATTTACGAAGTCACCGTAGGCACCTCGTCATCGACGGGAACGCCTCCTCCCACTGAATGCGCGTTGCCGGAAATTCTAAAATAAATCCAAGAATAAATGCGAGCACCAGGATTTGAACCCTGGCAGACTGAGGATACCATAGTCCCTATAACCATCCAACCACAGGTTGGTTCGCTTTTCTTCATTCTAGTTTGGCTTTGTTTACTTACTCAATGGTTTTTTTGGTATTTCTTTCTTTCTTTGTTATATTCCGGATTTCTTTCTTTCTTTCTTGTTTTTATTTGTTATACTTTGTTTCTTTCTTTGCTTTATTGTCGAGAATTTTTAAAAATTCATGATTAACATTTCTTTCAAACAAGTTTTCAGGGTAAACTTATTTGCATACGCACATTCTACATTTTCTGCATATTTCTTATATACATGTTTAATATTTTTCAAATAGATGATTAACAATTTTGAAAACTAGTAATGTTTTTTATGTCTACTATTTATCATACACATTATAGAAATTTTCTATACATTAGGAACATTTTTATATACACATTTATAAAATTTAAACCATGATTAACGTTTTTTTTAAAACACGCTATATTTTTGATCTATACTTTTTTGCATACACAATGTACATTTTTTGTATATATTTTAAAATTTTCAAATACATGATTAACATTTTGTTCATATATATGCTTTGATATCTACTTTTTGTGTACACATTGTACAATTTTAATACACATTATAGACATTTTTGAAATGCATGATTATCATTTTTCAAATTTTTATGTAAAGTGATTGTCATAATATATATATTTAGAATATTTTAAAATATAAACAAAAGTAAAAATAAATCAAAAAATGAAAGCAAAAATGTTGAAAAAACAGATGAAAAAGAGCGTTGAAGGCATGTGGTCAATGCTGGGCCGGCCCATTCTGGTATCAACTGGAGGTGAGACGTGCTACTATCTCGCATCAAGCGAGATATAATCGCGCCCTTCTCAGGTATCACTCGGCGACCCCTCAAAAAAGGTATCACTTCGTGGAAACAGACAATAGCGCCGCCGACAAGAAAATTGCTCACCGCCACCCGCCGGAGGATAGGTAGGCGGGGTCGCTGTTCCGCCACTAGAGACCCGGGGCAGCCGCCCTGGCTCTCCCCTATGGTGGATCCGCCACTGACTCCCAGCACATTCGGCTTCGGGAAAGTTCTGGTTGTACTCTTATACTAGTGTACTTTCTATCCTTGTGTCCATTTTTGCACCAAAGTTTATGCAAACAAGCTTCTCTTTTTATTTCTTCCAAATAAAAGAATATCTGAACTTGAAACTTTGCATATCAACATCACATAAGTACTACCATGTGCAGAAAAGTTTTTGGATTTTTTGGCACAACATAATTTTTTTAAAATGATACAACTCATTCAAGAATTTAAATTTGACAAATTTATGTGCCATAAAAAGATACAAAACATTTTATACAAAGGGTGGCACTTGTGTATAGTTGACCTGCAAATTTTCATTTCATATGTTTTCTTGTTTGGAAGAAACAAAAAAACTATAAGGATAGCACGAACATTGACGCAAACTGAATGGCACCGGTACTGCAGTACAACAAATCCGTGCTCTTTGGCTTCCTGCAAATCTTCTCCCTCACTGTTGCTTCTCTTCCTCTTTTATCTCTTCTAGCACCACATATGTACTTCCTTTATTTCCTTCTAGTCTGCATATAAAATTTGTCCGAAGTCAAATTACGTAAAGTTTGACCCACTTATTAATAGGAAAAAATATCGACATACACAATATGAAATTAATACCATTGGATGCAGCGTGAAATTAGGTTTCATAGTTTATAGTTTTAGTGTCGTAGATGTTGATTTTTTTAATATAAATTTGATCAAACTTTGCGTAGTTTGACTTCAAGCAAATTTTATATGTGGAGTAAAAAGAAACGAAGGGAGTATGTTCGAAGTCGAACTAAAGAGGGGCGACCTAGTTAAGATCGGTTGCTTCCGTCCCACTTTGTTCAAACCCTAAGCTATATATGTGTCCCTTGCATATATATATATATATATATATATATATATATATATATATATATATATATATATATATATATATATATATATATATATATATATATATATACGGCTGCGCTAAAGTGCGCCTGAGCGCAAAGTTGCTAATCGTGCGCTCCGGTCAGACTACGCGCACCACTCCCTCGCCTCTGTAATCAAGGAACCATCGAACCTCGCGTATTTTTCTTCCACCTAGTAGTAAATTTAGTGGGAAACCTAGTAACGATATTAATTTCATTACTATTGCCTCCCACTCGTTCACGATCCCGCGCACATATGACATAGTAATGAACAATAGGAAACATAGTAAAAGAATTTATTATGTTACTGCTGCCCGATCTTGTTTTATTAGTGTCCGCTTCCATTTCCATGGCTCGTAAAAAACTATGGAATATAGTAATCAACCATCATAACCGTTACTGTGTGGACAATTGTCCTAGTAAATGTATTGAGAATTAGTAGTAATAAGAGTTCTCCAATGGTAAAGCGAGAGTATTTGCTAAAGTAATTGAGCGATTTTTCACATGGCTGATCACTGTAAAGTTGAAAAGTTTCAGGCTGTAGTAACACATAAAATGCAAATTACTACATGTGGCTTGCCACTTACGATCAAAAGAAAGTGTGGAACCACGTGGGGTGGGGTGGATCTGCGGAGGGGTGCACATGCAGTTACTTTTTTCCTAATCTAGTTACGGCTCAATGGGCAGCGCGCATAATCATAATTCTACGCTCTGGCTCACTTTAGCAAGTCTATATATATATATATATATATATATATATATATATATATATATATATATATATATATAGACCTGCTAAACTCAGCGTGCGCGCATTATAACTTAGCATACGCTCCAGCCGCCCATCGACCCAACTGGGCCATACGTGCTAATTAGCCGGAGTGCGCTCACTCCACCAGAAAATCAACCGTAAAGAATTTACGACCATCGTCTTGTACATGCACTTAACCAGGCCTGCGTTCCTCCGAAAAAATCAATAGTAACACGTTACGATCAAGTTAACATATCCAACACCTCGCACTTGGACCATTAATTTATGGTAACTGACGATCGTCGCATCGTAAAAGAGCCCAACAGTTAATTGCTACCATCAGTAAATTGGGCCTGCAGTAGTAGTAATGATATTACCATCTAGTAATTTGCATGCACTCCATTTTTTTCCTACTGTGAGCATGTAGTAATACATTTTGACATGTCCACACTAGGTTTACTACATATCTCACTGCCCATCTGTTTGCTTTACGATCCACTACAAGAGAAATTACTACTGCCAGTTTGTGAGCATGTAGTAATACATTACTACATATCTCGGCCAGGTTTACTACATATCTCACTGCCCGGTAATAAAACTAACTTTATTACCGTGTACACTACATCTGTTACTTTCAATAATTAGTAGCCACTTTCAAAAAAATAATAATAATTTGTAGCCCAAAAGAATGAGGTAACGGACCAGCACATGGTAACAGAATTAAATGCGTTACTTTTCCTAGAACTGTCGGTTACCCCCAAAATTTCTGTGGTGGTCAGCGCCATCCGCGCGCCTAAGTTGGTTCGTCCGGAGCGTAGATTAAGCAGAATGCGCGCTCGCTTACAATAGCGCAGCCGTATATATATATATATATATATGTAGCTTTAACTACATTATCCATCTATCAAAACATATCGATCCCTCATCCATCCATCAGACAAATACTCCTACCAACTAAACTTTGACACCCAACGTTGTGACAGAATTCCGCTCAGGTTTGGCTGTCCAAGAAGTTTGGTTGGTTTGTTTGCACCACCCAAACTGGCTGTGGCGCCGCCTACGTTTGTAAAATCGCATACATGCATGCAGTGGAGAAGATAACCAGATGTTCCTGTCAATATACTGCAATTAATCATGCAAACTCTTTCATGTGCGCAGGTGTACTAGCCAGGAGGCCAGATCACACCGAACGCTCTGAATATAATTGTTCTTGTTGACTTCTAAATGAGAGTTCGACAAACAGTGAATTTGGTATTCTTGAGCGAGAAGATTAATATTGGTTGGGTCTTTCTTTGCAAAAAGGTTTAGAAACCTCGCAAGTAATGAATGAGCTCGATGCTTTTACATTTCCCGGTGGGTCGGGTGAGCTTATCAGTTTGATCAAAGCAATCTCGCCAGGCAATACATTTCACCAGATATTGTCAAATCTGTAGTACCGTAAAGTACCTAGCTAATATATATCTCTTTCAGATTAATTGTCAGATTGTTATGATCTCTTTTTCCTTTTTGTGGCACTAGATTTTTTTAGCAATGATATGACTTTATCGCTCACTCCCCCTCGTATCGCTCCAGGGCTCCTTCGATCGCTCCCTCCAGGGCGATCTGGGGGCCAACCCCAGCGCCCCGGCCGCCGCCCCCGCCCCCTCTCCTCCACCTCGTTGTCCCCAGAGACATGCGCCGGCTAAGCCCGGGCACCGCCGGTGATGGGGACGGCGGCGGTCTAGGTTGCAACCCCGCGGTCTGGAGGGACGAGTGGAGCGAGATTGCCCTTCGGTCTTCGTCTTTTCTGGAGGTTTGGCGCTGCTCCGGCGGCTTCGTGGGGAGGGCGGATCGGGAGGGGATGTGGCCATGGTTGAGTGGTCAGCGGCGCCTCCGGTCAGATCTTATCTGGTCGGTGTCGCAGGCGGTGGTGGCTATCTCCTCCGTCGGAGGTGGTCGGCAAGAGGCTGGATGGTCAGATCTCGAGATCCGCCATGTAGTTCCGGCTGCGAGTCGGGAAGACATAGTTGCCGGTGAAAACCGAGCCGTTGGCTAGCGATGTCGGTGTTCTGCGTCGTTACCATGATGAAGGCATCATCGTGTAGCTACTGTTGACCCACTCGTGCTGCTCCGGGGAAACCCTAGGATCTGGTCTTCCAGATCGGACGATGGCGGTACTGCGGTGTTGTTTTCTCTCTAGGAGCATCGTCTGTGGAGTAGAGCTGAAAGACAGAGGCAGGAGGTGGAGCGGCTTCGTCTTGCATGAAGCTTTCAGTGGAGATGTCAAGCCATGCCTGGCCGACAGGTGCTACGCTGTGTCATGCCTGGTCGGCAGGTGCTACGCACGACAGATCTTTCAGAATCTTCGTGTCTCGATGGACGAGCGCGGGGCGGTGGCGCCATGGTGGCGTCGACGGATGGACGGACTGACAAGGATGATGCAGATCTCTCTCCTGAAGATGGGTCAGCGGTTCGATGCTGATGGCAGCGTCTAAAACGTGTGCATGTGGTGTACACTTTAGGTTTGCTGCACCAACTGTGGGTTCCGATATATTATTTGGATGGGGATGACACCGTTTTTAAATGGGGAGTGAGAGCACTTCACATTATCGAATTTTGTAGTTGTGAGTAGTGGCTTCGAGTTGCTTGGTGTATGTTCTTGTTAGACCTATATGAAGTAATAAATAAAAATGACCGTACGCATCAATTGATGCACATGCAGAAGGTTTTAACCTCCTTTTCCAAATAAAATAAAATAAAATGCAAACATGAGTGTACCAAAAAAGCTGCAGAAGAGCAAATTCGCAAAAGCCAAAATAACCACCAAGATTTTGGAGAGTCACCACGTTAGTCACCTCAGGAGATGAGAACTCGAGAGCAATGGAAAGACACCATAATAACCGGAGACGCACCCATCGCATCGCAAATTGTCGAACCACTCTACGCTACTCTCTCTGTTCACAAATATGAGATATTTTAAATATTTTAACATGGCCTAAAATAAGTCAACAAACACACTAAAACATGTTTAAATATATATACCCAATTCACAAAAAAGTTAGAACATCTAAACGAAGGAAGTACTGTAGACATGACCTTCTCAGTGGGCTCAAAAATCCCATTTCTGACGGGTAATAACGGTGACTACATATATAGAGGGGGCGGCAATCGCCAGCCAATCAGAGTTCAAGTCCTAAGCTTGATATTGGTATTCGCATTTTCCTAGATTTATTTCAAGTCTTTCGACGATCTGCGTTCAGTGGAAGGAGACGTTTTCGTCGACTACGAAGATGCCTGCGGCGATTTTATTAATCTCAAAATGATGTGCTGACTCAGTCTCTTAGAGATGCTCATAGGGGTAGTGGGTGTGCACGTGTGCATTAGTAGGGTGAGTATATGTTCGTATGTATGAGTGTCTATGTGTGTAGTGTGTTAAAAAAACTGCCCGCAATTCTCCTACACTCGTACTATAGCACAGACTCTATTTTCATCCTTTCACTTTTATTAGCCTCAATCGGCCACAACAGAAAAATGCACATAACATAGATGAAGAAAGAACGCCATTTTTCATCCTACTTGTTTATTCTTTCGAAGGGCCAATGGCCGTACTTTATTAGATTGAGGGAAAAGAGTACAGCAAGGAAACAGCCTAAGAGAACTAGAGCTGAAACCCAAAAAGAACTCAGGCTCGTGAACGCAAGGGGAGTCACAGAGCACTACAATCAGTCCGTTACAAGAATTATATCTAGGCTGCCAGATCGCTGATGCATCCCGCAGCCCTCCACATGCTGATATCTTCTTTGGTCAGGTCCAAGACTCTCTCCACTGGGCTGGCTGACATTGTCGAATATCCTCGCATTTCTTTCCTTCCAGACCCTCCAGTGCAATAAGATTGCCATCGTGTCAAAATTCCGCCTCATTTGTTTGGGGATATCCGCCCTAGCAATCAGCCACCAATCTTCCGTTGTGCTGAAGCTGTTGTCTGGAATTTGAAAATCAGCTCCTGTCCATGCCTTGAAGCGCGTCCAGACCTGCTTGGTAAAGTTGCAGTGCACAAACAAATGAGTACAGGTTTCTGGTTCAGAGAGGCACAAGGGGCAAACACCATTGGAGGGCCAATTCCTGCGCTCCAAGTTATCAGCCGTCAGGCATCTCCTGTGAACTGCCAGCCACATGAAGAATTTGCAGCGAGGTGGCGCTTTTGATTTCCAAATTGGCTTGTGGCAGGCAAACCGCGTGTTGCCTAGAAAGAACATCTGATATGCACTGTTGACAGAGAACTGATTATCCTTCGCCAGCTTCCAGATTGGCTCGTCCCTCGTTCCCGCTACGAGAGTAGTGGCCCGCACAATGTCCCTCATCCCACGTTCCTACTTGTTTATTCTTCTCACTGAATCAGAAGAATGACAACATTATGTTTATATGTTTTTGATAAAAAAACTAGATTATACAATTGATATCTTTTGCTTTCTTTGCTTTGCTAGTAGCCGAAAGAAAATGAACTACGATGAAGATGTTGTATGCTATTATATATGTGTGTGATCTCTTCGTTGCTATCTTATTTTCCTTGCGAACACTCGTTCCCCTGCCAACATGTGTAAACGAATAACATGATATACTACTAAATATTGAAATGAACATATGGAATAGCTCGATATATTCATACACATGCCAAGATTGCCGAGTGGTGGGCGATAATAATGCCATGGTCGGCGAACGATTTGGAACTGATATTAATTAAACTGTTAACATCGGAATATTAACCGTTGTCCATTCTTGAAGACCTTCTTGGAGTGCGGTGTGACTCCTTTGGTCCCATAATGTTTTACTAGAGGATTATAGTCTGGGACAACATGAGGTCGGATGTGTGTTCACTGTGTTTGTATCCACTTGATGTTTTATATTGAGTCAATAAAATCCATCCTTTGTCAGAAAAATGGTCTTGAACAATAGGTTTTTAGTAGATATCAGAGATGTTATTTATTGTAAGCCCATGTTTACAACTTTGTAAACAAATTTACGGTTTTGTGAATTCAAGAATGCAATGGAAGCTTACTCATTCTTACCGAAAGAATATAAAAATACTAAACCAAACAAACAACATACTTGATTTCTACCAAAGAAAATTGTACATGCAATCAAGGACGCATTTGGTAGACTGCCTTAGGCCCAATCAGGCCCGCACAAAGAAAAATTGACCCGTTTGGTAGCTTGTGTTCACGGTTTAGCCTACATAGCACGAACCTTAAAGCACCCCAACTAGGGCAACTAGGAATGGCTGAATTACCATTTCCTTTTAGCCAGGCTCGGGCGATGTAGGTGCTGGGAACCCGGTGCCGAGCTCATGTGAGTAGGGAGATAGCGCGAGCTCGTGAGCGTCCCCAGAAAGGTGGCAAGAGGAATCAGGTCACCTGCCTCCAAATCGGTCGCCCTATATAGCCACCCTCAGCTGAGGGCCCAAATTCCCGCCACCACCCCCTCCTTCGAGCTCTCCGTACTGCACGGGTCGTACCAATGAGCAGGTAAGCGATGCGTCTTCTCATGCCGGTGGTAGACGACAACCGAGATTTGTCTTCCTCCTCTTCCGCGATCTGTTTCGCAGCTCCACCTGGCTTCACCGATGGTTGTAATTTTGATCAGTCCCTCCTCCCTACTCATTCTAGCTTAGATTTGTGAGCATGTGGAGTAGATCTATGAGCATGTGGTAGCATTAAGCATTGTCGGTCTATGAGAATGTGATGTTGTGGTAGTTCGTGGTGATAGATTGGTAGCATGCTAGGTGTTGCTTGTATGCTTTGATGATGTTCATGATGTTTTCCATGTCGGCAAGGATGATAATATCATAGGTATGGTACTAGCCTGTGAATCAGAGCATGTGTAGTGTGCTAGTTTGCAAGTATGTAGGTGTCATAGCGTGTTGAACTCAATGGTATGCTATGAGCTTTAAGATAAGTCATAGGATGGTGTGTCGAATTTCAAGCATGCCATGGTCTCCAGTGAGCAGCTCGGTTTGCCTATGCCTGACTATCCAAACACCAGGAGTCAGAGACCGTCATCCTTGATGGTCCTGATATGGGTGGTGATCATGTTCCTATGCTTGATAGGAAGATGAAAAGGGGTGGCTTGATGGAGATGAGCTGAGCGTCTTCAGCAGCATGACCGACGTTGTCAAGGAGCTGGCAACCGCCATTAGGGAGAGCAAGCCAGTCAACGTCCACCCTGACCTATACAACGCAGTCATGGAGTAAGGCAGCTTCATTCTGGAGGCTCTGTTGGCTGCTCTTAGCGACCTCCTGGATAATGGGGCATTGGGTGTTGGGTTCGTTGCCATGGGAGATACCCATAGGGTGCTCTGGCTTAGGACCTGGTTGGCCAAGCACTACTACTAGTGCTATTTCTGGTGGTGGTGATGGCATGCATGATGATCGACGATGATGATGATGTACATTTAGTGGTAGCTAGGGCTTGAAAATTGTTGCTGGCATGAATATTTTTATGTGGTGGTGTGTGTTAATCCCTCACGCCAATGAAGAACTTGCGGTGGTATGATTACACCCTCTTTTGAATGTGGTGGTAGGATGACACATTAGTACACTACAAAAAAGACACATCCATGACATTTTGGGGCGAACATTTTTTTTCCTGTCATGCTTATGACACTTCTATGACAATAATTATGACAAAACCCGGTATCATCATAGATGTGGTGGGCTCCTACTTCTATGAAAAAATCATGACAAAAAATGGGCTTTTCGTCTTGGGCGGGCCAGAGACGCAGCTGCATGA
Organism: Triticum dicoccoides; assembly: GCF_002162155.2. Lineage (NCBI taxonomy): Eukaryota > Viridiplantae > Streptophyta > Magnoliopsida > Poales > Poaceae > Triticum > Triticum dicoccoides. The sequence continues at coordinate 413,998,084 of NC_041387.1, forward strand.
CATTCTTTGGGCCATCCATGACGGAAAAATCATGGTAGAAGCAAGGGCGAGTAAAATAGCGGGGAGTTCCCAGTTACAGTGGGTGGTCGGGGTCGAGCGATGCACGGAGGGATTGTGCGTTTCTCTCGTACACGTACGTGCATGGGTCTGAGGTGTTGGGCTCTAACTGAACCCAAGTGAGGCGTTCGCTTACTGAACCTGAGCGATTGCACTGGCTATGCGTTACTGAACCCGAGCGATCGATCGATCCCTGGCTATTAACTGAACCCGATTGAGTGATTCCTTCGACACTGCTGCTAACTGAAGTTGATCGAACCTGCTGCCTCTTGATGAACAGTGAGCGTTGTTGGGGGTTGGATGAACAGTTCCCGGTGGGGGTTGGATGAACAGGACCCCATGGTAGTAGAGGCCGTTGCCGCTGGATGAACATGACCCCGATCGAGAGGAGGCCACCACACACCCGAGCCGGTTGGGGCTGGATGAACATGACCTCGTGGAGGGCTGGTTGAACAGTACCACATGTGGAGGGTTGGTTGAACAGTAGCCGGTGAAGACTGGAGGAAGTCGACGGTGGATGAGCAGTAGCAGGTGGAGGCTGGAGGAAATTGACGATGGATGAACAATAGCCCGTGGAGGCTGGAGCGAGGCAGTAGATGGTGGATGAATCGTAGCCCGTGGAGTCCCATTTTGCGGTATGCCACACCCCTCCCGATAAACAGGACCCCTGGTTCGACCGTAAGCCCTCCAACACAAGTCTGTTTCCTCTGTTTTGCGATACGCCACACCCCTCTCGATCAACAACACCCCGTTTTGACCGTAGGAGCTCGAACATAAGTCAGTTTCCTCCATTTTGCGGCATGCCAGTCCCCGTTTAGGCTGTTCCGTACAAGCCGGTTGGCTCCCAATGAACACGACGCATTCTGATCCAGTCTGTTACCTCCCGATGAACACGTCGTTGTTTCTCTGTTCCGACCCAGTCGGTTGGCTGCCGATGAACAGGATGCCATCGCTGTACGCATTCAAGACCCCGCCCATATGTACGTGCATACGTGTACACAATATAGACAGGACTGCCTGAACAGCTACCGCTCCTTACTGGGCTACAGTTCACCGTGGCAGAAAGACCGATGGAGTAGTATGTATGTACACGTTTGCGACCAGAATGACAACGCTACGTACGCTTCGACCGGGTGGGTCCCGACTATCGAGGATGATAACGAGGCACTTCCTTGCGTGTGAAGATATTGATGGTGGGTCCAAGCTAACAGGGGGAAGATTCTTTTTTTTGCGTGCAATAAGGCGGAACTTCCTTGCGTGCGAAGATGTAGCTGGTGGGTCCATCTGTCAGCCTCACCGCGTACAGTCCTCTTCTGATGGCTGTCGTTCGTTGACCACGCCGCGCAGACAGCGCCAGGCGGTGGACGTTAGTGAGACAGGGAACGACATGGAGCCTGGGAACATGCGGAGGGTAGTATGAGGGTTGACTGGTTCGTCCGTGGTGTGAGGCTACTGTCGCCACAGAATAACAGGGGGTGTGGGTGAGTAGAGGGATAGCCTGGCCAACGGTGGGAGTAGTAGGGGTCGGTGAGGCCTGCGCGGCAGCACAATTGGCCATGGGAGGCAGGAGCACGTGGTGGTTTGGATAGCTGGAGCAAGAAAATTAGAGGTTGAAGAAGCAGGACGACCATTGGATGTTAACAATCCAACGGGCACTGGTGATAGAATCGTGTGTGGACTAAGTTGACAAAGCCCCGCGTACGTGTCAACTAAGTAGGGCCACAAGTCAACCTCCAAATCTGGTGGACCCAGCTATCATGGGAGCACTTGTTATTTTTCGCTTAATAAGGAGGCACTTCCTTCTGTGGCAAGATATAACTAGTGGATCCCAGCTATCATTGGGAGGATTCATTCTTTTTGGCATAATAAGAAGGTACTTGCTTGTGTGCGGCCATGGACCATGTGGGTCCCAACTGTCAGCCTCTCCATGTACATCCCTCTTCCGATGTTGCCATTTGTTGACAACGTTGACCACGCCGTGCCGAGAACACCAGTGCGATGGACGACGACGAGACCCAGGAAGGGAATGACCCGGAGGCAGCGAAGCCACAATGGTGGAGGGATGTGGGTGAGTAGAGGGATGGCCTGGCCAGCTGTGGGAGTAGTAGGGGGCGGTGAGGCCTGCGCGGCAGCACAACCGGCCACGGGAGGCGGGAGCAGGCTGTCCCACCGGCGCTGGATTTGGCGGCTGGAGCAAGAAGATCAGAGATTGAAGAAGCACGACGGCCGTTGGATTGACATCCAACGGTCACGTCTGCTAGAATCATTTGTTGGTGTATATAATAAGTAAACAAATCTTGCATACACGTCAACATAATAGGCCCACAAGTTAGATCATTCCCTAATTTTTAATAATTTACAGCTCATTGCAACTTCTTATGCAATTTATTGCAGTCCGTTTTTTTGTTGGCCAGGGCCAGGGTTAAATATTTAAACAAAATTTCGCATATTTCAGTGGGGTCCAAACTATTTTTAATACCAAAATGTCGAGCCAGATTTAAAGCACTTTGAAGATATATTTAAATTAGGTTAAAGCTCGGTGAAATTGGAATCTGAAAATGTGAAAAAATTCAAAATTTTGGAAGTAGTTGCCAATTTGTCGTCTGTTTTTTATATTTACAGCCCACTTCATATTACTTTCAAGATTTGCAGCTGTCTTGAAAGAGTTGCAACCCATCAGGGCGTAGAAAAATAAATAGGCCTGGATTGGGTATTCTTCAGAAAAAATAAACTGGACTCATTTTAACAAAGAAAAAATAGCTGGTCTGGTCATGTGGTGAACGTAAAATATAAGCCTGGGCTAGACGGGCCACAGCCCAGTTGAAACCCTGCTCCATCTCAACAATAACAAAAAAAATACTACTCGAGCAGCCACGTGCCAGGTGTCATCCGATCTTGTGCTATTCTCTTGTCTATTGACTATATACGCTAACAATGTTGTGGGTCTCAGATGTCAGCAAACCACTAGGAGGAAGCATTTTCTTTTTCTATATGCTGACAATGGAGTATATAACAAAAAATGAGGAACTTCCTTGCGTACGACCATGGACATGGTGGGCCCCTGCTATCATCCTCTCCACGTACAGTCCTCTCCCGATTCCTCTTGTTTGTTGACCATGTTGACAACACGAGAGGGCGGCGCCACGGCGAGCGCACCAAAGCGCGCAGAGGATAACGGTGAGGCCTCGGACATCAGTGTTAACGATTTAGGAGATGATGGGGTGGCGATGCATGCGCTGAAGCGCAGCTAGCCATGGGAGGCGGAAGCAGGTGGCCCCGCCAGCGCTAGTTTGGTTTTGGCAGCTGGAGGAAGACAAGACTGAAGAAACACGACAAACTATAAAAATAGTAGGAGTACTTAACAACCTTAACTAAAACCAGCAGGGGCACTTAACAACCATAGCTAAAAGCAGTATGAGTACTTATACAAGTTCAACTGTACAAAGCACCCCTCAAACAGTGCTACTTTGTCTACAGTTAACCAAGGGTGAGGCCACCAAGCCCCAGGACAAGGCCCATGCGCCATCCCGCGCATCCACAACCTTCTGAAAGCGGCTTCATCTTGGAATGTGGTCAATAAACAGGATATTCGCTTTAAAGCCATGGAAAAGCATGAGCATAAACTTCTGACCAATTCTCCAAGATGGACGGTCCTTCATTATTTGAGACCACCCATGAATAAGTATAATTTCACCTCCAGGGGAAATGGAGTAGGTCGACATAAACATCATGTTGTGTCCAAGCGCAAGCCTGACCCGGCCATGGTCAGGAATCTGTATAGGAACAATATAACTGTGCAGTTCCTGTTTCAAGAAGATCACAACTGTAAAACTGTGTATAAGCAAGAGTTTATGAACAACATATATAACAGAAAACAACTCGTACCATAAATTTCTCGACACAGTTGGACTTGTTCAACATGTGCAGCAGTGGCACACATATCCCACGTGGCCTTCCCCCATTAAAACGCCCCATAAGGACCTCAAGATGATCAAGAAAGTGTAGGAACTTGTGCATGTTGTCCCAGTCAACTTTAGTGCCATCAGTAACAGTCGAGTTCTTATAGAATAGCAAACGAGTAGCATGCTTAACTTTGAAATAACCTACACGTGCCACCAATTATAAGAAATATTAGTTAGAAGGTGCATCTTCATGAGAGAAGGGAATCACAAATCGTTGCTACTTCTAAAGTTAAATTGTGATTAGTTAGACAAAATAGGTGGATTAAGAAGTAATCGAGGCAACAAGCAAGAACCGGATACAAAACTAACATGGATGAACTACTGGAGTGACGTCGGGGTGGAAGATCACGGTGAAGATGAGACCAGGTTCTGCTATTTCCATCAACATTCGTGCGCCAACTTTCAGTCCGTAACACTTGAGAAAGTTTATCCAAGTTCGGCCGTAAAAAAAGCAGCAATCTTCTTGGTTCATGAACCCAACTCGGAACTTATATCCATGGCTTGTCTTCAGTGTGACCATTAAACTGGTGTATTTAGTTATGGCAAGGCCAACCATCTTGAGTACAAGTGTCCTGGCAGAGCAAGGAATGCACTACAGGGAAAATAATATGAGAACACAATGTATTCGCTATCCAAATCTAGAAATAATTTCCCCCTTCACGTCAGTGTTGACCATGGTACTAGTACCTTTTATCCAAATATAGCAATCCAAATTAGTCGACATCATGTTCAAAACCCCCCGACCCTCCCGGATAGAAAAGAGGATTCTAGGAACATATTGTGCATGTTTTAAAATCCTGTGTTATGATGAGAAGGAACAAGTGTGGTGTCTCGCCGAGGGCACAGAAATCTGTAGGGTCCTCGCACTCTGGGCACTGCAAATGAAACATCCTAGATTCAGTAGGAAGAAAAATGCATCAACAACGGCGACTGCCATCCTAGGATTACCCGCAACTAAGGGACTTGGATTTATTGGGGATGGATGAAGAATTGGTACCTGGTTCTCCATGAGAAAACCCTATGCAATCGACGAGAGTTTTTTTCTCTAAACAAGCATACGAGGGAGAAGGGTATTCAGGCCTAGTGAAATATTGTTGCTTCGTCCGTCCAGCTAACTGCTAAAGCTGGAAAGGTGGTTTTTTTGTAATTTGATGGTTCATTGGGCATTACTGCGGTGCTACGACCATGGTGAGTCTACCGTGCAGTTGTGCACTCTAATTTGGTGCATGGCACGTGGACCTTGTTGCCGGATGCCCCACATATCAGCGAAAGGAAGTAGAAAGGCAAGAGTAACTAGTTACACATAAATATATTTTTGACAGAGAGATACTCCCTTTGAAAGAAATATAAAAATCTTTTATATCACAACTTTATACATAAGAAAAATCAAGGGGAATATATATAACATAATATGGGGGTTTAGCTCAGAATATAATACTCAGATAGGCCCACGGTTCTGGACTTTGGGCCACATGCCGGTGGGCCTGCATGTTTTGGGGCCCATGTGTTCTAACTCAGTGCATTTCATATTGCAAGCGATCGGTACGATGCTGGTTTTAGATGCTGTCGCAAGGTGAATACAGAAAATTGAATAAAGCATGATGGCTGTTAGAATGAAATCAAACGACAGTTCCTAACCAGCAATCAGCGTTGCAATTCTTTCATGATATCCTACGTGATAAATAATACTGTCGTACTACTTATACACATAGGACACTTGTTTCACCATGCCATATTATTACATCAAAATCTCTCGGAGGATAGATCAATTTGGCAGTTGCGTGATGCTACTGAAGAATTTCAGAGTTAATTTGGACCAGCTCTCCTTGTCGAGAAAGTTTGATTTTGACATCATCCCCTATCGCAAGATTGGATTTAGATTTGAACCTTGACCATCCTTTATCATCAATCATCATGCGACCATCCTTTGTACTTATGGTATATTGAGCATGTTCATTCACACCAAGGTTGCGCATGGTAAGGGAAACTTGGCCACGGTCGCCCGGATTGTTGAACGACTCCCTCGTTGCTCTAGGAGTTCTCTGTTTGCAAATAAGAAGACATACACAAACAGTTAGATCAACGCAGTGAATCATGTGAAACAACATGGAAAGAAAAAAGAATGAAGCACTTGGGCGGCCAATGCTTACCAAGAAGGTGGAGATGTCGGTTTTTGTAAGGACTTTGGTATATGCAGTGCAAACTGCAGCCCAGTCTATTGCTGGTACAACTGCTGGTTCCGTTGCCGCTGCACGGGTCAGAGAAAATGCAAGTGGAACTTCAAGTGTTGGTGCAGGTGCCAGAGCCGTTGCTGGTGCCCGTGCCAGTGCGACTGGTAGTGTTGCTGCTGCCGTAGATGGTGCTCCTTGTGGAGATGGTGCCGGTGTTGGAGCAGGTGCCCGTGTCGGTGCCCGATCCTCCGGTAGATCAGCCTAACCCGCTGACGTGGTTGGTGCCCAATCCTCAGGTGGATCAGACTGAGCTACTGCCGCTGTCAGTGCTAGAGCAAGTGCTGTCGGAGAAGGTGCTGGTGCTCGATCCGTTGCTGAAGGTGGTACCGATCTGCGAGATAGTAGCGATCGTCTCTGTTCTAATATGATCACCTTTCTAACTTGACTAGGCTCCGTGACCTTGGTCCAATCTTTTTCTTCATTTCTTTTAAACGCGAGAAGGACTAATTGTGGCGTGTTTGTTAAACCAAACTATAGTTTATCGTAGGGCTTTAGATTGTACTCATACAACAGACTGATCCAATTATGTCCAATAATATAAGTATTGGACAGTGCCTTCATTACTGACATAACATAAGAAGTGAAAGCTGCAAAAATAACCATCATAGAGCAAACCAAACGGTTTATTCTGTAACGAATGTCACATGGCAAAACCTGCATCGTAAAATTGCAGCAAAAGTAAGAAAACATGGCATTAAATGAATAAGATTTAGACAGTAAATCAATAAGATTTACTTGATGTGACATGAGTGAATCCTTACCAGGAAATCACTATGTTCAAGTTCTGAACAGAAGGTTGATCATCCAATTACGGGTGGCATGCAGGGGCCCCCGCTTACTCCCACAAGTAGGACAGTCCAAAGGTCGCGATAAATCGTATGGACCGAACATCCATGGGACTAGAAATCCTGGTGGGTGCGATAAACCCTGCAATGCATACATATATTGGAGTGTAACCATAATTGATAAACCGTCCTCACAAAAAAGAAGATCTGGATACTTCAAAATATACATACTGAATTGAGTGGACATACATTAACATAGACTGTTCTCAGGACTCACCACACAATAAAAGCGGCAGTACTAAACAATACAGGGTTCACACACACAAATCAAGTACTGAACGATAGTACTTACTATAGACAAGCAAAGTGCTACTTCTTGAGCTTGCGTTGTTTTTTCCTTTGAAGAGGAAAGGGTGATGCAGCAAACTAGAGTAAGTATTTCTCTCAGTTTTGAGAACCAAGGTATCAATCTAGTAGGAGACAATGCACAAGTCACCGAATACCTGCACAAACAAACACCAACTTGCACCCAACGCGATAAAGGGGTTGTCAATCCCTTCACAGTTATTTGCAAAGTGAGATATGATAGAGATGGATAAACGGTAAAGTAATATTTTTGGTATTTTGGTTTATGGAATGGAAAGTAAAAGATTTCAAAGGAAGTAAATAGGAAAATAATATAGATCGAAAACTTATATGATGGAAAGTAGACTCGGGGGCCATAGGTTTCACTAGAGGCTTCTCTCAAGATAGAAAATATTACGATGGGTGAACAAATTACTGCCGAGCAATTGATAGAAAAGCGCAAAGTTATGACGATATCTAAGGCAATGATCATGAATATAGGCATCACGTCTGTATCAAGTCGACGGACTCCTGCCTGCATCTACTACTATTACTCCACACATCAACCGAATCCTGCCTACATCTAGAGTATTAAGTTCATGAAGAGCAGAGTAACACATTAAGTAAGATGACATGATGTAGAGGAATAAACTCAAGCAATATGATGTAAACCCCATCTTTTTATCCTTGATGGCAACAATACGATACGTGCGTTGCTGCCCCTATTGTCACTGGGAAAGGACACCGCAAGATTGAACTCAAAGCTAAGCACTTCTCCCATTGCAAGAAAAACGAATCTAGTTGGTCAAACCAAATCGATAGTTCGAAGAGACTTGCAAAGATATCAAATCATGCATATAAGAATCCAGAGGAGATTCAAATAATATTCATAGATAAGCTGATCATAAATCCACAATTCATCAGATCTTGGCAAACACACCGCAAAAAGAGTATTACATCGAATAGATCTCCAAAGAACATCGAGGAGAACATGGTATTGAGAATCAAATAGAGAGAAGAAGCCATCTAGCTACTAGCTATGGACCCGTAGGTCTGTGGTAAACTACTCACGCTTCAACAGAAGGGCGATGGTGTTGATGTAGAAGCCCTCCATGATCGAATCCCCCTCCGGCAGGACGCCAGAAAAGGCCCCTAGAGGGGACCTCACGGGTATAGAAGGTTGCGACAGTGGAAAAGTGTTTTCGTGGCTCTCCTGATTGGTTTTGGAATATTTGAGAATATATAGGCAGAAGAAATAGGCCGGTGGAGTCACGAGGGGCCCATAATGGTGGGGCGCGCCCTCCATCCTTTTGTCCACCTCGTGGCTTCCCTGACGTGTACTCCAAGTCCTCTGGATGTCTTCTGGTCCAAGAAAAATCATCACGAAAGTTTCATTCCGTTTGGACCCCGTTTGATATTTCTTTTCTGCAAAACTCTAAAACAAGGAAAAGCATGAACTAGCACTGGGCTCTAGGTTAATAGGTTAGTCCCAAAAATAATATAAAATAGAAGATTAATGCATATAAAACATCCAAAACAGATAATATAATAGCATGGAATAATAAAAAATTATAGATACGTTGGAGACGTATCACAAAGTCACACTAACTAAACTCTGCAGACTATTTCTTGCCACCGACCTACGGGATGTACCCCACATAACTGACTAGGCCATGGACTTCGTGAGAGATGTCTACCAGCACCATCGCCATCTCGCCAACCTTGGAGAACCTAATAGAGTGGTCTTTCAACTCATAAACATGACGATGAAGACAGTCCGCATCAGATTTGTTAGGAAGCTTTACAAGAACCACACCCTTCGTAATCGAAGGCATAGCCAGGAAATTGTTGTGGTGAAGTACACCCTCGAGAACACGCCTGACAACAATGCTACAGGAAAACACTAGTTCACGACACGTGGCAACAAGGACACATCATCTGGATAGTTTAGCAGTAGAACTCATCCTCAGGTCTTCCAGTTCACACAACATGACTTTGAGAACCTCATCTCCACTGCAGACCTGGTTCTAATTCAAACAGAAACCAAATATTTTATTAGTACCTCCGTTCAGAAATATAAGATGATTTTCGATATTCTACTCCATATAAGACTACATATACGCACAAAAATGAGTGAACAAAGACACTAGAACATGTCTTCAAAGGCATGAGAGCAGAAGGATTACTTGCAATATCCATAACACAAGTTACCGAGGCTAACATACTCTCTTCAAAGGCATGAGAGCTAAAATCTTGCGTTTCCTACAACTAGCGTTGATGTTCATAAAGTAGTTGGAAGTAATCTATAAGAAATCAGTGTCAACCTCTCGCATGTTTTGGTCAAAAGAGCAATTTAGAACCGTCATTTGGCACACAAAAATCACATGCATGATCACCCAGAAAGTTGTACTACTAGTACTAGTACTGCGTGTTAGATGAAAAAACACGATCAAGATCTCCAAAAAGATCGTCAAGAAGAGATATTACCTGGACTTGCTTAATGAGGGATCCAGGAGAGGGGGGCTTGGATAGGGCGATGGCCTTGAGCTTGTCTGCGGTAGTCTTGGCAGGGTGCTTGCGCTTCTTCGTACCCTAAGCCTCGATGGTTTTGGCCAAAGACATAGACATCACTTCGGCCGGTGCTCCAGGGTCCATCAAGAAACTATCAAATAGAAATAAAAGAAAAGAAACCATAATCACAAACCCAAAAGAAGAACAGAGAGGGAGTTATAGGATCTGTCTCGGGGTTGCAAGACTGGGCCTTGGCCAGAATCTACACCATTGATGCGCTCACCTCTCCTTCTTTGGGAAAGAAGAACAATGGCAGAAGCAGGTCAGGGTTTTCTTGAAGAAATGAGGAACAAGATGAGGGAGAAGCGAGTTGGGGTTTTCTTCAAGAGAGGAAGCTGAGGGAGAAGAGTGAAATGATGGTTGCTTCATCCGTCCAACTTACTGTTGGAAAGGTGGGTGTTTTGTGACTTGATGGCTCATTGGGCACTACTGCAGCACTTTGATCGGGGTAGTCTACCGTGCAGTTGTGCACTCTAGTATGGAGTAATTTAGTGCATGGCTAGTGGACCCTGATGCTGGCTGTCCCACACGTCGACGAAAGTGAGTAGCAAGGTTCCTGCGATCGTCGAGGAGGATCCGCACGGTAGACGTGTCCACTATTTTTGAAGAAAAAAATGATTACAACAAGCGTTTCCACTCTTACGATGGAGGAGTGCGAAACATGGCAGCCACCTGAACTTAGACAGTGCTCCTACTACTAGGCATGTGCAGTGGTTCATATGTTAGTACTACCTAATCTTGTTGTTAGTGTAGTAAGATATGACGATAACAAATGATGTTGTGTGCATGTCAACTATATGAACAGTAATGTAACATACCCCTTTTTTGACTATCCGGTCGAGAATGAAAGGTGAGATCAATGTTAACAGAACTAGGTCTACATCTCATGGAGAGTATGATGCTACATACTCCACAGAACATGAACCATATGAAGCACGAATCAGTGTTAGGCAGGGTGTATGAAGGGTGCGTGGGATGGGAGCAAAGGTTCCCTTCTCGACCCACTTTTGGGTGTTTGCAGAGTGCATGAATGGTGCATGAGTCCACACTAGTAGGTTAACACAAATACACTAGGAGCATGCATGAAGAGGGGTGCTGATATGAGCATGCACGAAGAGGGAACAACTATATTGAGATGAGAATGCAACCAAACACGCCCACACGCTTTGTGCTACAATGACTGATCTACATCGTCTGAGTTTGATCCAACGGTCATGTTGTGTGAGACATGGACATGCCCATGCAGAGGACGCCTAAACACCACTGATGTCCCTCTACTTCTCGAGGCGCACAACGTTGGTGATGTAGGGTGCCACTGCCCGCAGAGCCCGCTCCTGGTTGACGGGAGCCAGCTCGCCAAAGACGGCGTCCAATGGCACGAATGGATTCCAGTGACGGGGCCCTAAGAGGATTCGCCCGGCAACGGCGATGGCAGCCTGCAATCCCTCCTTGTCCAGCTCCGCCCCCACCATCACACGGAGACGGCTCAACTCCTCGGAGATATAGGTGAAGAAGGAGACCAGGTCAGGAAGGCGCAGCTCGTTAAAGTCAACGGGGTGGTCGAACGGGTTTAGCCCGACGGCCGGTGATGACCCACAAGTATAGGGGATCTATCATAGTACTTTCGATAAGAGTGTCGAACCCAACGAGGAGCAGAAGGAAATGACAAGCGGTTTTCGGCAAGGTATTCTCTGCAAGCATTGAAATTATCGGTAACAAATAGTTGTGTGATAAGATAATTCGTAATGGGTAACAAGTAACAAAAGTAAATAAAGTGCAGCAAGGTGGCCCAATCCTTTTTGTAGCAAAGGACAAGCCTGGACGAACTCTTATGTAAAGCAAAGCGCTCCCGAGGACACATGGGAATTACTGTCAAGCTAGTTTTCATCATGCTCATATGATACGCGTTCGTTCCTTTGATAATTTGATATGTGGGTGGACCGGTGCTTGGGTACTGCCCTTCCTTGGACAAGCCTCCCACTTATGATTAACCCCTCTCACAAGCATCCGCAACTAGGAAAGAAGAATTAAGATAAATCTAACCATAGCATGAAATATATGGATCCAAATCAGCCCCTTACGAAGCAATGCATAAACTATGGTTTAAGCTTCTATCACTCTAGCAACCCATCATCTACTTATTACTTCCCAATGCCTCCCCCTAGGCCCAAATAATGGTGAAGTGTCAAGTAGTCGACGTTCACATAACACCACTAGAGGAAAGACAACATACATCTCATCAAAATATCGAACGAATACCAAATTCACATGATTACTTATAACAAGACTTCTCCCATATCGTCAGGAACAAACGTAACTACTTACAAAGCATATTCATGTTCATAATCTGTGTTAATTATCATTAAGGATTTGAACATATGATCTTCCACCGAATAAACCAACTAGCATCAACTACAAGGAGTAATCAACACTACTAGCAACCCATAGGTGCCAATCTGAGGTTTTGAGACAAAGATCGGATACAAGAGATGAACTAGGGTTTGAGAGGAGATGGTGCTGGTGAAGATGTTGCTAGAGATTGATCCCTTCTCAATGAGAGGATCGTTGGTGATGACGATGGCTTTGATTTCCCCCTCCCGGGGGAAGTTTCCCCAGCAGAACAGCTCCGCTGGAGCCCTAGATTGGTTCTGGCCAAATTTCGCCTCGAGACGGCGACACTTCGTCCCGAAAGCTTCCTATTGATTTTTTCAGGTCAAAACACACCTTATAGTATAAGATGGGCATCGGGGGCCTGCCAGGTGGCCCACAAGGCAGGGGGCGCGCCCAGGGGGTAGGGCGCACCCCCACCCTTGTGGATGGCAAGTGGCCCCCTCTCATGCTTTCTTCGCCCAATATTTTTTATATATTCCAAAATAATTCTCCGTGAAGTTTCAAGACTTTTGGAGTTGTGCAGAATAGGTCTCTAATATTTCTCCTTTTCCAGTCCAGAATCCAGCTGTCGGCATTCTCCCTCTTCATGTAAACCTTGTAAAATAAGAGATAAAAGGCATACGTATTGTGATATCATGTCTAATAACAGTCCATCATGCAGTAAATATCGATATAAAAGCATGATGCAAAATGGACGTCCCCCAAGCTTAGACCTTGCTTTTCCTCTAGCAAAAGCCAAAATCGAAAATATGTCCACATGTTTAGAGATAGAGGTGTCGATAAAATAAAATACGGACATGAGGGCATCATGATCATCTTTAGAACAACAACATATATTGTCATATAATTTCTTATGCTAAAGTAACAATTCGTTCACAAGGTAAAGTATGAATCAAAAACTTTATTGAAGACTTACAAACTATGATCTTAGTCATCGAAGCAATTGCAATTTATCATAACATCGGAAAGAGTCAATTCAAGAGCTTTTCAGCAAGTCCACATACTCAACTATCATTTAGTCTTTCAACATTGCTAACACTCACGCGATACTTATGGGTTCAAAGTTTCAATTGGACACATAGAAAGATAGGGGCTTATAGTTTTGCCTCCCAACCTTTTACCTCAAGGGTAATGTCAACAATAATACTTTATGATAACCTACACCCGAGTGCATATTTATATCTAGATCTCTCCAACACATAGTGCTTGCCAAAGGAAAAAGTGTAAAAGGAAAGGTGATGATCACCATGACTCTTGTGTAAGGATAGAAAATAAAAGTAAACGATAGGCCCTTCGCAGAGGGAAGCAGGTGTTGTCATGCGCTTTTATGGTTGGATGCACACAATCTTAATGCAAAAGAAAGTCACTTTATATTGCCGCTTGTGATAAAGAACTTTATTATGCAGTCCGTCGCTTTTATTTGTTCCATATCACAAGTTCATATAAATCTTATTTTCTTCACACTAATAGATCATACATATTTTAGAGAGCAATTTTTATTGCTTGCACCGATGAGAACTCTTGAAGGATCTTACCCATTCCATAGGTAGGTATGGTGGACTCTCATGGCAAAACTGGTTTAACGGATGTTTAGAAGCACAAGTAGTATCTCTACTTGGTGAAAAGAATTTGCTAGCATAAGAAGGAAAAGGCAAGCTCAACATGTTGGAGCATCCATGACAATATAACTTATATTCGGATATAAGAAAACATAACCCATTATGTTGTCTTGCTTGTCCAACATCAACTTTTTAGCATGCCATATTTTAATGAGTGCTCACAATTACAAAAGATGTCTGTCGGTGTCAAAACCGGCGGATCTCGGGTAGGGGGTCCCGAACTATGCGTCTAAGGCTAATGGTAACAGGAGGCAGGGGACACAATGTTTATCCAGGTTCGGGCCCTCTCTATTGAGGTAATACCCTACTTCCTGCTTGATCGATCTTGATGATATGCATATTACAAGAGTTGATCTACCACGAGATCGTAGAGGCTAAACCCTAGAAGCTAGCCTATGATTATGATTGTTGTTGTCCTACGGACTAAACCCTCCGGTTTATATAGACACCGGAGGGGGCTAGGGTTACACAGAGTCGGTTACAGGGAAGAAAATCTACATATCCGAATCATCAAGCTTGCCTTCCACGCAAAGGAGAGTCCCATCTGGACACGGGACGAGGTCTTCAATCTTGTATCTTCATAGTCCAACAGTCCGGCACAAGTACATAGTCCGGCTGTCCTAGGACCCCTTAATCCAGGACTCCCTCAGTAGCCCCTGAACCAGGCTTCAATGACGATGAGTCTGGCGCGCAGATTGTCTTCGGCATTGCAAGACGGGTTCTTCTCCAAATCCCTGAGTACCTGTTGTAACGAGTAGTGTCCAACTTCCCATTAATGTTGCACTCCTCGGCTTCTGTACCTTAATAATGGCAGTCTCCATGTGTCGAGCGAATGCGAGAATTCAGGGCATTTTTACATTTTCCACCCTGACCATGTAAGTAAATCGTCTATTAAAGAGACGGGGATCCTCAGATCCAAATCACACCATCTTCCCCAAGCGAGGAATCATCAGAGCGCGCCCGAAAAAACCATCCCATTATTGCCGGCCACCGAAGCTCCTCCTCTCGCTCCCATAGCATTAAGCCAGGCAATTGGGTGAAGTGCACCGTATCCCACGGCCGATTGGTGGAGTTGCAGACCCAGGGGTTTCTCCTGCCTACATATCTTGTCCCCGTCCGAGCCGGATTAGCCACTTATGATGGCGGGGAGCAAGCAGAGAGTTTCCACAACCCATCCAGGGGGGAGCGAGTATGCCTTGTCCCTTACTTGCTGAGGGGCCTCGGATTTCTAATCCATCCATTCCTCCGCGGGATCCTGGAGTACTACGGCCTTCAGCTGCATAACTTTACTCCTGCCTCCATACTGCACATCGCAGGTTATGTCACCCTGTGTGAGCTATTCATGGGCTACGAAGCTCATTTCGAGCTATGGAAGAGGCTATTCTACCTCGTCCCTCACAATCAGGAGGGATCGATATATCAAGTGGGCAGAGCCGAAATATGGTGCATCGCCAGGACCGGATACCTGTCCGGTACTCCGAAGAAGACGTCCGAAGACTGGCCTTCGGAGTGGTTTTATCTAGAGGACGTCCCCCTTCCGGACCCTATCCGGATGGGTCTTCCTGAGTTTACCAATGCCCCATTGAAGAAACGCCACAGTTGGCACCCTTGGAGCCCCCAGGAGGAAGATAATAGAGATGTCCTTTATCTAATGGCAGGATAAAAACACTAGCCAAATCTGGATTGACAATAATTGAGGTTATGTCAATCTGCATAATGCGGGGGGTGCAGCCACTCCAGTATCGGGGGAAACCCATGTGGCACTTCAATGGAGAAGACGACACCACCCTCTGCGGTCGTAAGGGTCCGGACTCCACCACCGCTCTGGCAAAAATGCTGTCTGATTTGTATAAAGGAGAAGAAGAGGAGTTTATCTGCATTAAGCCATGGGATGGATTTTCCATGTACAACCCCCCAAGCTGGGTGAGTTGCTATCCTTGACTCAACTCCATTCATTCCCGCACTCTCGCATCTCAAATATTTACCTTGCTAATTCATAGCAGGAACTGCGAAAAGCTGTAAGGGAGGTCCACAACCCGTCTCCACAGCTAGAGGACCCTGACCGGGCCCTTGACCCCGGACTCGAAGAAGATCCGGACGTATCTGTGGAGCTCGTCGACAGGAGTTCTACCAGGCGAGCTGTGACGCCCCCCTGGTGGCCATCATCGCCGATTATCCTGGCCTCCTCCCTACATCACATGTAAGTAAAACCGGAATCCTGACTTCCAAGAAGGATCCCTTCTTTACACCTTACCCACCGCACACGTCTTGCGCTTTATAGGGAAGGCCATTGGGGCGCCGCGCTGAACCTGCGGTGACTCACCAACAGGGGGCGCCCAAGCCGGGTAGGCTTAAAAGGAAGGCGGTCATGACCGAGATGCTATTGCAGAGGTATGATTTAAAACCTGCTTCGTGACTATCGTATTTAAAATATGACAATGTCCCTTGTCCCCTGGCAGAAAGAGTGCTCATCGGACTATGACCGGAGATCCTGCCGGCCACGCCTCCACCAGCCGCACTCAAGAATCGGACTCAAGGGCGGAGGCCAACGTGGGTACAACGCCGGACGGTCCTCCTACAGAGGATGCGGATAGAATATCTGCTACAAATTCCAAAGTGGAAAGCGCCATGAATCACAGGCGTCGACGGTCCATACTCCGCGACCCTAATTTCTCTGAAGAGGCGTTCAATGCCTTCAACTCGGGAGACGCGTACATCCGAGCTGCTCAAGGTGGGCTTGCTAGAGCCATAGACCAATATTTAAAGGATATATGGGTAAGAAAAATCTGATAATTATGTATATCAGTAGCCCCTAAGACTTGAAAAAGTTGGCACAACTGATTTAAGGATCATTTTATGCATAGGTTCTTACGGAGAAGAATACCCATTTGTCTCAAGAGCTGGAGGAGTGCAAAGCCCAGCTAAGGGCCGCAGTTGCCAAAATGGAGGAACCCAAGAAGGCCTCATCCGGTAATGCTTGTCTTGACCAAAAAGAATGTAATAACGTGTACCAGTTAGTATTCGGCATGCTCGCAAATCTAACAATAGATTCTGCAGACAATCCCGGAGTGAATCCGGAGATCGTACCACGGGATGAGCAACATGCTCAACGACATCTAGAGGCTGGCGAGAGCGTGCTTACACGGGTTAGGCGAGAGAAAAACGATCTCCGGGATGCCAATACCCGGCTGGGCGTTGAATTGGAAGATGTTCGGGCCCAGCTTGCTGACTCCGTGAAGGAGAACAAGAGGCTTCGACGCGACATTTTTAGTATGTGCTCGAACGAACCTTTATACAGTTCAGCAAAGAAACGGGCTAACAGAGTATGTCTATAGGTATGCTCACAGGTCGTCCTGAAGAGGAGATGCCCGGATCCGTAGGCGATCTGCTACAAGAGCTTTCACAACTGCACGAACAAGTTCGGCAAGTGATGCAGGGTATTGCCCAAGCCTTGTGGCCATCCGCCTCCCTGCCAGGAGGCATGGGAGAGCTTGTAGAGATGCTCAAGGGAGCGCGGCGGTGCTTCCAATTATGGAAGATATTGGCCTGCCGACAAGGTGCGAGGGAAGCCTGGGCTATGGTGAAAACACGGTACACCAAGGTTGATCCGAATCACATGGCCCAGGTCGGACCTGTAGGGTCTGATGGGAAAGAGATTCCCGTTAGTCTGGTATATGACCAGGTAGGATTAGCCGCAAAGTATTCCCAACAGGATTGTAGGCTAGATAGCCTGTTGGATAGTATAGAAGAAGAATTTAGCCAGTCTAAGTGACTGTGTACTTCAATGGACATATTTTGTCCCTAGCCGGATTGTAAATCATTTGTCATGGTGGACCTTTTCGCTTCAACCTCCGGACCCGACAGTCCGAAGTGTGTTCAAATACCCGCTTAGTTATGTAAACCGGGGTACGCGTGGAAACCAGGCGTAGGGGTCATAAGTGCTTGAACAGACAAGTACCCGACTAGTTATGTTATATTACATGGATAGTAAGAAACATCTTCCAGCGAGAATAGTTCCGTTAAGGGTTCCTTTCCCTGGGTACACATGCATTAATGTGCATGTCCAAACTGCGAACCGAGATGCGGGATATGAAACATCTGGGGGTTTATATTGTAAATAGGTAAGAAACATCTTTTGTTCACCGACCGAATATTCCATTAAGAACACTAGCTTTCGGCTTCACCCAGTCTGAGGTACACGTCCGGCTGACCTGGCAGTAACAATCGCAGAGGTGCTCCCCTTATGCCCTAGCCGAACTAACGGGAACGTAGGGCATAAACACACGAGCCAAGCAACCCAGCTTGGCCAAAACTTAAGTTATATCGATGCATATAATGGCGAAAAAAGGTACATATGAAAAAATGACACATATGTAGTGGCCATGAAGCCCGGAAGATAATTATATTAAGGTTCTGTATAAGAAGCCCCCAGGTATATTGAGCGCGCATAGTGCGGCAAGAGTGTGTGGTCGAGGCACACTTGAAGCCTGTATGGCCGTAAAAAAAGAAAGAAAGAAGGAAAAGAGAGAAAGAGGATATGACTTAAAAAAGGCGGAGGTAAGGAGAGGAACATAGAGTTCTGCACTAGGCATAGAATCTTCAGAGTCTGGCCGCGTTCCATGGGTTCGGATCGAGTCAATTATCTAATGCATCACGCAGACGGTATGCTCCTATGGTGAGAACTTTATCAATGATGAAGGGACCCTCCCACTTGGGCTTGAGCTTGTCCTTTTTCTTTTCCGATAGGCGTAGAACGAGTTTGCCAACATTATAAGTTTTGGCCCGTACTTCTCTGCTTTGATACCTTCGAGCCTGTTGCTGATAGAATGCAGAACGGGCTTTTGCAATGTCGCACACCTCCTCCAGGGCATCTAAACTGTCCTACCGATCAAACTCGGCTTCTCTCTCTTCGTACATGCGCACTCGAGGTGAGTCATGAATGATATCGCACGGCAATACCGCCTCTGCGCCGTACACCATAAAAAATGGTGTGTATCCGGTAGTGCGATTCAGCGTTGTCCGCAGTCCCCATATTACGGAGTCGAGCTCCTCGACCCAATGCGTATCCGATTCCTTCAAGGATCGCACTAGTCTGGGTTTGATGCCGCTCATAATAAGACCGTTTACTCGTTCGATTTGACCATTTATTTGGGGGTGATAGACGGAGGCGTAATCGAGCTTAATGCCCATGTTGCCGCACCAAGTTTTCACCTCGTCGGCTGTGAAGTTGGAGCCATTATCGGTGATGATGCTGTGGGGGACACCGCGTAATGGTGTACAACCCCAGATATGAAGGTATTTTTTCTTATGGCTTCCTCCTTTAAGGGGTCCGACCATATCAAGCCCCCAGACCGCAAAGGGCCAAGTTATGGGGATTGTTTGGAGAGCGGTAGGTGGCATATGGCTTTGATTGGCGAAAAGCTGGCATCCGACACAATGTTGGACGAGGTCCTGTGCGTCTGCTCGGGCTGTCGGCCAGTAGAAACCTAAACGGAAGGCCTTGCTTACAAGGGCACGAGCTGCAGCATGGTGGCCGCTGAGTCCAGCATGAATTTCGGCCAAGAGCTACCGCCCTTCCTCTTCGGAGATGCACCTTTGGAGTACTCCAGTAGCGCTTTTCTTATAAAGCTCTCCCTCGTGGACCTTGTAGGCTTTAGAGCGCCACATAGTGCAACGTGCCTCGTTTTGGTCCTCAGGGAGTTCTTGCCTATTTAGGTAGGCTAAGAAGGGTTCTGTCCACGGGGCGATGACAGCCATGACCACGTGGGCCGAGGGTGTTACTTCGCTGGCGGAGCCTCCGATTATGTCAGTGTGTTCAGGATCTGGGGTTGTGGTCGGATCCGGAC
Source organism: Triticum dicoccoides (assembly GCF_002162155.2). Classification (NCBI taxonomy): domain Eukaryota; kingdom Viridiplantae; phylum Streptophyta; class Magnoliopsida; order Poales; family Poaceae; genus Triticum; species Triticum dicoccoides. The sequence continues at coordinate 414,017,891 of NC_041387.1, forward strand.
TGGTTTTTCCGGTCTCCCCTTCCCACACCACAGATGGCTTGAACAACCTTTCCAAGAAGATATTAGGTGGGACGGGGCCGTGATTAGCGCCAATGTGGGCGAGGATATCCGCCGCTTGATTGTTTTCTCGGACCACATGATGTAATTCGAGCCCCTCGAACCGAGCTGACATCTTGAGGACGACATTGTGGTAAGCCACCATTTTCGGGTCCTTGGCGTCAAAGTCTCCATTTATTTGAGACATTGCAAGGTTTGAATCCCCACGCACTTCTAGGCGTTGGATGCCCATGGAGACTGCCATCCGAAGACCATGCAACAGGGCCTCGTATTCGGCTGCATTGTTGGAGTTTGTGTATAGTATTTGGAGTACGTATTGGACTGTATCTCCGGTGGGGGATGTTAGGACGACGCCTGCTCCCAAACCAGCCAACATTTTAGAGCCGTCGAAGTGCATGATCCAATTGGAGTATGCGACGTACTCTTTAGGGAGTTCGGCTTCTGTTCATTCGGCGATGAAGTCAGCCAGTACCTGCGACTTAATGGCTCACCGTGGTTTATATATGATGTCAAACGGGAGGAGCTCGATGGCCCACTAAGCAATCCGGCCCGTGGCATCGCGGTTATTTATTATGTCGTTGAGTGGTACTTCAGAGGCCACCATAATTGAGCACTCTTGAAAGTGGTGTTGGAGTTTCCGGGATGTCATAAAGACCGCGTATGCTATCTTTTGATAATGTGGGTACCATGATTTGCATGGTGTGAGGACGGTGGATACGTAGTATACCGGCTTTTGAAGCGGGAACTTATGTCCGTCCTCCTATCGTTCGACGACGAGCACTACGCTAACAACTTGGTGCGTTGCAGCTATATATAACAACATGGGTTTGCCGATGTTTAGTGCAGCTAGGATTGGGTTGCTTGCCAAGAAGGCCTTTATTTCTTCCAGTTCGGCCATCGCTGCATCTGTCCACTCAAAGTGTTTGGTGCGTCGAAGAAGGCGATAGAGAGGTAGTGCCTTTTCTCCCAATCGGGAGATAAAGCGGCTTAAGGCAGCCACACATCCAGTTAATTTCTGGATTTGCTTGAGGTATGTTGGGGTAGCCAACTGTGACAAAGCTCGGATTTTAGCCGGATTTGCTTCAATTCCTCTATTGGAAATGATGAAACCCAGGAGCTTTCCGGCAGGAACACCGAAAACGCATTTTTACGGATTGAGCTTGATGTCATATGTTCGGAGATTGTCGATCGTAAGCCTCGGGTCATTTATTAAAGACTCGACGTGTCTGGTTTTGATGACCACGTCCTCTATGTATGCCTCCACTGTTTTGCCGATTTGTGTTTCCAAGCATGTCTGAATCATGCGTTGATAGGTTGCACCGGCATTTTTGAGCCCGAAAGGCATGGTGTTAAAACAGAAGGGACCATATGGAGTTATGAATGCCATTGCGGCTTGGTCGGACTCCGCCATCTTGATTTGATGGTATCCGAAGTATGCATCGAGGAAGCACAATGAGTCGTGTTCTGCGGTGGCATCGATGATTTGATCGATGCGAGGGGGAGGGAAGGGATCCTTTGGGCAAGCCTTATTGAGGTCCTTGAAGTCGATGCATCGGTACCAGGATTTGTCCTTCTTTGGTACCATCACCAGGTTTGCTAGCCAGTCCGGGTGTTTTATTTCTCTGATGAATCCGGCTTCGAGTAACTTGGCTAGCTCCTCTCCCATGGCTTGTCGTTTAGGTTCTGAAAATCGGTCGTAGTGTCTGCTTGACCGCCTTGTATCCCTTCAGTATATTGAGGCTATGCTCGGCCAGCCTGCGTGGATCCCTAGCATATCTGAGGGGTGCCAGGCAAAGATGTCCCAATTCTCGCGTAAGAACGCCCACAGTGCAGCGTCGATTGTGCGGTTCAGTTGTGCCCCAATGGTTGCTGTTTTTGTAGACTCTGTTGGGTGGACTTGGAATTTGATGATTTTGTCCGCTGGCTTGAAAGAGGTGGATTTGGATCGCTTGTCGAGTATCACATTGTCTCTATCCACTATGGAGCGTAGTGCAGTTAATTCTTCGGCTGCGAGGGCTTCGGATAGTTCCTCAAGGGCCAGGACGACGGTTTTATTTTCGGCGTGGAGTGCTATGTCCGGGTCACTGGCTAGAGTGATGATTCCGTTGGGCCCGAGCATCTTGAGCTTCATGTACCCATAATGGGGTATGGCTTGGAAGCTCGCGAATGCGTCCCGCCCTAAAAGGGTGTGGTATCCACTATTGAAGGGGGCCACTTGGAATGTTATCTCCTCGGACCTATAATTTTCCGGCATGCCGAATACCACATCAAGGGTGATTTTCCCCGCACATCATGCCTCCCGACTAGGGATAATCCCTCAAAAGGTAGTGCTGCTTTGCTCAATGCGGCCTTTGTCTATTTCCATTTTGTTGAGAGTTTCCTCGTAAATGAGGTTTAATCCGCTACCGCCGTCCATGAGCACTTTAGTAAGCCAAAAGTCGTCCACAATTGGACTAAGGACCAAAGCGGCTGGTGCTCGGACTATTCAGAATTGAGGTTCGTCACTAGCATTAAAGGTTATAGTCATGTCGTTCCAGGGATTTGTTGATGCAACGTGGCAGACTTCGGTGAGGCTGCGGAGTGCTCTCTTGCGCCTGTTATTTGAGGCAAAAGTCTTGAAGACTGTCAATATTGTATTGTTGTTTTCTACGGGATGATGCTTTGCGGTATCGTTAATAAGGAGATCCTGGCTGCTCTTGGCCACCTGCCAAAGTATCCAACATGCTCTAAGGTTGTGTGTTGGCATGGTATCCAGTGTGGTGTGAATTTTGCATGGCCCATTGAGCCATCCCTCCAATACGGTTCCGTGCCCTGTAGTGGGCTTTGATTTCTTTGTAATTGGATCGGGTGACTTGCAAGAGTGCATCCTTTTAGTTTGGATGAGGGGTTTAGTGAGGGCCGGAGGATCCCGGAATTTTGCTTGGGTTTTCCAGGCGCTTTCCATTGCACAGTACTTCTGTACTATGGCCGCCAAGTCAGCGAAGTGTGCTATGTCACAACGACTTATGGCGTTAAGGATTCCCTTGTCCGTGCAATTTTTGCAAAAAGAATGAGATTGTGTCTTCCTCGCGACAGTCCTTGACCTTGCTCATTACAAGAAGGAATCTGGCCCAAAAGTGATGTACTGTCTTTTGGGACTCTTGTCTAATGTGGGAAAGATCGCTTGTATCTGGGTGTGTGGGTAGATTTAAGTCTGAACCCTGACCCGATCTGAGACCCAAGGGCAGAGGAGCTTCTGAACTTAGCAGTTCGGGTTCCAGGATGTTGCCCATTTTTTCTAGCCCACTGTCCGATTCTAAGTTCGGAGCCTGGGTCATGTCCTCCCGCAAACGGGTATCCGGCTCGGAGAGCTCGGGAATCCGGACATAGTTCGTCCTCAAATAGAGGAAGAATCGCTGCATTGCTCCTCCACCACTGCTATCTGATGGGTGACCGGCGGAGAGTTAATCTCTCTTTGTTTGGGTTTAAGCCCGATCCGCTCATAGTCCGTAGCGACTCCCAGGGCGGTGATGCGATCCAAGAGCTCATTTAAGGACGAGAGCTCCATTGGATCCATCCGCTCAGTGTATTTCGAGCTGACGTGGAGGTTGTTTTTGATGACCCGAGAAATCATTGTCGGCGCGGCGGCCGAACGGGCGGTCATGACGAAGCCGCCTAGTCGGAGAGTTTGGCCTAAAGCCAGGGCTCCCCCAGAGGTGATGTTGTCCTTGATAACAAGGCGAGCCATCCAGCCTTACCGTGACGACACAGTGGAACTCTCAATGAAAGCACCAATGTCGATGTCAACACTGGCGGATCTCGGGTAGGGGGTCCCGAACTGTGCGTCTAAGGCTAATGGTAATAGGAGGCGAGGGACTGTCACGACCCTGACTCAATGCCACACCAATCTAGCATGTAACACCTCATATCACTTTGCAGCCTCACGCACGGTATTCCCACGGGTGTCGCCTTACCGGGACCGGGACCGTTTGCGCCTTTTGGCACACGTATATGATAGTGTCGCTAGCATCCATATGACAAGGAGCCCGGGTTGACATGACTAGTCGTGAACCCAAAGTGGCACTAACTTACAGGGACAGGCATACATGACCCAACAACAAACGTGTCGGTCATTAGCGAGTGAATCCGGGCTGTAGCAACTGGGCAAGTAGGACTCCAGTAAACCGGGCTGTAGCAGGCTAATAGGACTCCGGTAGACACCGCGTGACATTTCCCCGAAGGGACAGACACAGGAGCAAAGAAGGACACATGCCGGCCAACCTAAGTGTTCCGGAGTAGTAGCAACCTACCAGGGCTCAGTGGAAGCATTAGGAGACATTTCCTGGTAAGAGAGGCTACCAAGGATGAACAACTAGATAGTCAGATCCCACACATACCAAGCATTTCAATAACATACACACAATATGCTCGATATATGCAAATACAACATGGAATCACAACATGACTCTACAACTCAAGTATTTTATTCAATAGGCTCCGAGGAGCGAGATATTACAAACATGGGTCTCATGACCCAACATTCAGAGCATACAAGTCAAAACACATGCAAAAGGTTAACATGTCTGAGTACAAACATCTACAAATGAAAAAGGCTGAGAAGCCTGACTATCTACCAGATCCTGCCGAGGGCACAAGATCGTAGCTGAGGTAACAAGTTAAACGTCGAAGTCCACACAGAACTACTAGCGAGACTGAAGTCTCTCTGCAAAACATAAAATAGGCAAACGTGAGTACAAATGTACCCAGAAAGACTTACATCAGAACTAACTACATATGCATCAATATCAACACAGGGGATGGTGGGGTTTAACTGTAGCAAGCCAGCTTTGACTCGATGGCTATCCTGAACTACGACTGCAAGTGACTCTTTTGAGGTGGCGCACACGAGTCCACATATTCACCAACCAATACACCACTATGGATCCGCTCCCGTCTCCCTACGAGAACGCCATCCATAGCACTCACGCTTATCTTGTGCATTTTAGAGTATCCACTTTCACTTGTCTATGAACGGTACAGGCAACCCAGAAGTCCTTTACCGCGTACACAGCTATTCAAATAGATAATGTTAACCCTGCAGGGGTGTACTTCTTCACACACGCTCTCACCACTTATCACCGTTTACACGACATGTACTCGGCAACCTTCAAGCGGAAGCCCAGCGAGGGTGTCGGCCACGACCTGACTAACCACACAAGTCTCTCGTCCAGGTTTATCGCCTATTCGGGTTCCATCTGCAAGGAGATCCGGCCGGGGTGTCGCTCATGGCCCCAAACGATGTGTGCAGGGTTCCCAAGCCCACCTCGATGGGTGGATCTATGCTTGGTACACCGTGCCATGGTGCCTAGTCTGTCCCAAGCCCCCCTGTACCGGGTGCCACTTGGTAGACTACTAACACTACCTACAAACACCAGAAACTAGTTGCAACTCCTGGACAGAGATCATGTTGATTAATAAGTTGAGAGGGGTCGAGTTACCGGAACCCAATGTGTGGTAGTAACTGTTCATGGATCACAAACATAGAACTTAGTTCCTGAGGACGGTTTCAATGAGACAACCCACCATGTACTCCTACATGGCCTCTCATCGCTACCTTTACCAAATCATGTTCACACACTTAGCTCTCAACAGTAGGAAATGTTCACCACATTCCAATTCATCCCCGATGAATCAGACCTGACACAACTCTAAGCAATAGCAGGCATGACAAACAAGCATGAATGAGTAGGCACATCAGGGCTCAAACAACTCCTACTCATGCTAGTGGGTTTCATCTATTTACTGTGGCAATGATAGGTCATGTAGAGGAAAGGGGTTCAACTACCGCATCATGTAACAGTTGAATCGTTGTTGTCCTAATGCAGTAAAAGAGAGCAGGAGCGAGAGAGTGGGATCGATCGGAATGAACAAGGGGGTTTTGCTTGCCTGGCACTTCTGAAGATAATATAGTTTCTTCATCGGTGTCATCGAACTCATCGTCGAAACCACGTCTATCGAGAGGGAACAAATACCGGCAGCAAAGAAGGAAACACAATCAATGCAATGCAACAATTATGATGCATGGTCATGACATGGCAATATGCTGTGGTTTGAGATAATGCAACTAGCAGCAGGTTAAATGAAGTTGGTTTGAATCTAAGATTCAAATTCAAACTCCATATATGACATTTGAAATGCCATTAATTCAAAGGGATAATTAATTTGGTGCCATTAGTTGTGTCACCCTCGGCAGGTTTGCCCCTAGTTTCCAAAAACCCTCGTTCTTGCCCAACTCACTTTAGTTTCTTTGTGCTTTTGCCCTCCCGTCACGATTCCGTCCAGTCAGTGCCGTTTGACCGCTACCGCCGCTAGATTTAGGACACGGCTTGCCCCCAGTGCTCACTCGCTTGTTCCCCCCTCACTCTTTCGTTCCCCATTCCTCCCGTCACTCACTCCCTCTCCCTGTCCAAAACCTAGTTCGTCGGTGCCACCACCAGATCCAAAAAGCCTAAGGGCACCACCACCAGAATGTCATATGCAGCACCAGCACATCCAGTTACAGGCGATGGGGGAGAATGGAGAAACCCTAGGCGGTGGCCGCCGCCCGAAGAAGGGAATCACATCGACACGGGAGGGTGATGGCTGCGCGCATGGCCACGACGGCGGTGGCCTCATCGACGGCGATAAAAGCTTCCCATCGGTTATGGGGAGCGTTGAAGGCGGCTGTGGTAGCAGTCAGGGCAACAAGGGCAAGGGCACCGCATCTGCACGGGAGATCCCGACGGGGTAAGTCTCAAATCTGCTTTTCCATAGTATTGTTGGCTTGATTCAGAGAAGATCTAGTCATGGTAGATGTTGTGTTCATTATTGTAGGATGGGTCCAGCTGTTGCATTCTTTCTGTCTATTAGAATGGAGACCACAGTCATAGTTTCTGCTGGTACCAGAGGAAAAGAAAGCAGCTTCACATTTCCATTAGTTGTGGACATCAATAGTAGTTCATTTAATGATTTTAGGGCTAGTATTTGTGCAAAGTATCCATGGGGATTGTTTGATGCTGTTGAAATAAGATATTGGGACAGTTCACAGGAGAGTTGGAACCCTGTACAGTGTGATGATGAGTTAGGTTTGATGTTTGCAAGAAATGCAGAGACAAGGTCATGCAATTTGGAAATTACAGTAATTCAGAGAAAGAGAGGAGAAAGGTGTGAGAAAACACCCGCATCTAGGACAACTGCAGGAGGGACCAGATGTAGAAGAAGGGGTAGACCATGTGCATCTAGGACAGGAGCTAGCAGTACTCCTAGTGCTCCTGGCACTAGTGCAGCAAGTGCTAGTACCACCCCAACTTCTCCTGGCACTGAGAAAGAAGATGATCAACCTGATCCAGTTGTGGAGGAAGCACTGCCTGATGCACAACCTGAGGAGGATGAGAAGCTTTATCCAGGTTATGTACAACAAAATAATCAGGAACATGCAGCAAATGAAGACTACATACCTGCAAAATTTTCAGATACTAATGAAGATGAAAGGCAATAGGATCATGACATGGGAGCTTTTGAGGATGCAGATGAGGACATACCTGTCATGATGTATGATAGAGATAACCCAAGCATTGACGAAGGTGTGGTCTTTCCTGGGGCAGTTGATTGCAGAAATGCAGTTGGAACATTCTCAATCAAGTCTGAAACTGAGTACATCACACTGAAGAGTGACCAGAGTAGGTTCACTGTTAAATGTGCCTACGACAGGTGTAAGTGGAGGCTACATCCGAGGAGCACTTTGTTTCAGGTACTAGCTATTTAGTTTACTAGTATTTGTTTTAAAATTGTGACTTTTTGTTTTACTAATGTTGTACTGACAGATAATTTGTTTCCTTGTTTTATTTTCAGATCAAAGTGAACCCCCACCCTCACACATGTCCTAGTGTGAACAGATCTCAGAGATTAAGAGCTGCAAAAAGAAGGTGGATTGCAGATGCGTCTATGGCTTGGATCAGAAAAAAATCCAGGGATTGGCACAAAGGAAATCCAGGGTCGGTTGTTAGAGAAGTATGGTCTTGAGGTGCCTTACAGCAGATGCTATTATGGTAAGGAAATGGCACTTGACAAGTTATATGGTAAGTACAATGACAGTTTTCAGTTACTTTTTGCTTTCAAAGCAGAAGTAGAGAGGGCATCACCAGGCAGTGTTATTGACATTGACCATCACACAATGGAGTACAAGTTAAAAGGAAAGAAAATCTACAAAGAGTGTTTTAGAAGGGTTTTTGTTTGTTTCAAAGCTTATCATAAGGGGTTTCTAGAGGGGTGCAGGCCATACTTGGCTGTAGATGCAACTACATTGCATGGTAGGTTTAGGGGCCAACTTGTAGCAGCATGTGCCCTAGATGCACACAATTGGTTATTTCCTGTTGCATATGGTGTTCCTGAAGTGGAGTCCACTAAGAGTTGGACATGGTTTTCCAATAATTTGAAGAAAGTTATAGGACATCCTGAAGGATTAGTTATCCATACTGATGCTTGCAAAGGACTGGAGAGTGCTGTTGATGATGTTTATCCTGGAGTTGAGCATAGAGAGTGCATGAGACATTTGTCTCAAAATTTTGGCAAGAAATTCAAAGGCAAATTTTATGATGACAATCTGTGGCCTTGCTCACTTACTTACAGCATCAAAAAGCACAATTATCATCTGAACCAGTTGAAAAGCAAGCTCAAAGTGAAGGACTATCTTGAGGAGCACCACACCAAAATCTGGGCTAGAGCTGATTTCACTGAATTGAGCAAGGTTGACTATGTAAATAACAATCTAGCTGAATCATTCAACTCTAGAATCAAGAAATACAAGGGCCTACACCTAGTTGAACTGCTTGACAAGATCAGGCAGTATATTATGGAGAAGTTTGACCTAAGAAAAAGAATTTGCATTGACCATTTCATTAGGCACAACATCATACCAACAGTAACGAAGGCATTAATGGAGAAAACTAAAGGTTTGGAGATGAGCATTGTGAGGAGAAGCCCAACAGAGGCTGAGGTAACTGCAACTGACAGAGAGAAGAGAGAATGGAGGTATCCCGTGGACCTAGAGAAATGGAGTTGCAGTTGCAGGCAATGGCAGGTCACTGGTAAGCCATGCATCCATGCACTTTTCTTCATCACTTCTATAAGGGGTGATGCTAATGCAATTGATAAGTATGTCCATAAGTACTACCCTGTTGAGATGTTCAGAGCCACTTATGCTGAAAACCTACCAGCTTTGGAAGGCAAGCAGCAGTGGGACATTGTAGATCCTAGATTCAAGTTATGTGCTCCTGTTCAGAAGCAAGCACCAGGCAGGCCAAGAAAACAGAGGATTAGAGCAAGCAGTGAAGGAAAGGGCCTTGGTCCAAGGAAGAAGAAGTGCAAAAGGTGTGGTAGATGTGGGCACCAAGCCAAGGGATGCACACAATCTGTTGATCCAGCTTTTGGAGAAGAAGAGCATTGGGGTGCACAAAATGTAGATGATCATCCAACAGCAGATGAGCCAGCAATAGCAGAAGTGCAGGATGAGGATCAGCCAATACCTGATGTAGTCCAGCATGAAATGAGACCACCAAGGGAACCATCTCATGAAGCATCTACACAAGCAAGTGTAGTAAGGTATGTGCAATTCTCACATCCATTTCTGTTCATGCATACATTACAATTTGTGACATATTTGCAATTTTTAGCCCTAGGAAAAACTATAAAAAAGCAGCAGAGAGAGGAGCTTCTCCAAGGTTTGTGAAAGAGAAGAGAGGTGGAGATGTACAACTAGCAACTACATTGTCAGCTACTGGAAGCAGTGTTGACAGCAAGCTTGTTCCTCTTGCATCAAAAGAACCAGCACAAAACCAAGCTCCACCAACTGGCCCCAACCCAGCCAGAAACACTAGAAGCAAGGCAAGGGAAGCTCCAAACCCAGCCAGAAACACCAGGAGCAAAAAACTAAAGTTCTAGATGCTGTTATCAACTAGATGGTGTTTTTTACACCTTTTATTTACTGTTATGTGTACTGTGTGATGTTGCTAAACTTTTGAGATGCACCTGTTATGTCTACTGTCTGCTATGGTGTTGTTATGTACTTGGTGTTTTATGCACAATGTGTTCTAATCTTAAGGTTGTCGAACTTGTGTCATTCATATGTGATGCACAATGTTGTGTCATTCTAGTTGTTGTTGAACTTGTGTCATTCATCTGTCATTTCACAAGTTTACAATCAAATTGAGCTGGCAAGATCAAATTCAGCAGTACAATATCAAATTCATTCACCAAACCACATTTGACAACAACATCTTGGAATACCAAACTACTATAGCTGACATCAAACAACTGCATAATTTCTTCGACAATTACCATAGTAGTGCAACTATCATACTAATTCCCACAAGCAACAGTGCCCACAACAGCGGCATCTCATCTCTCTCTCTAAGCTTCTTCTTCAAAGCCTTATTCTTCCTTGCCAGCTCAATGTTTTCCTTCTTCAAATGGTGGCACTTGATCCAACTCACTTCAACCTCAGCGTGCAAGTCTTCAAAAGCTAGTCCAACACGCAATGGAGGAGCTGGGTCAACCCAAACCACCCAGTCACACTCATCTGGTAACTAATTGTAAATCAAGAGTCATCATTAGAAAAGTAAAAATTAGAGAGTAAAAATCAAGAGTCATAATTTTACATGAACTTACATCCAATGGGCAACCTAAAAAACGGCGGCCACTGCTTGCACCACCCCTTGATACACGGCGGGCAGGAACAAGGCCATGACCGGGGCATCGATGCTTCAACAGAAACTCCAAGCTGGAATAAGACTCATCGGGAAGATAAAACTCTGATGAATGTTGCACAATCCCGACCCCGTCGACCTAAAAAAGTCAAATTTCCCCCAAAATGTCACAAACCCTAGCTTTGAACCCCAAAATGTCGGGTAGGGGTGGAGCAGCACGACCCCACCATATTGCTTACCTCTCCGGTCGCCGGCGAGAAGTTGGATGAGCCCAAGCTTGCCATGTGCACCAGCTCCTTCTTCTCCTGCATCCCGCTCCCCCTCCAATCTGGCTGCGCCTTCCTTTCCTCTATTTTTCGTGAGAGCCGGATGAGGACGAAGGGGTACTAAAGTTAATAGCCACAGGGGAAAAATGTCCAAAATCTAGCGCCGGTAGCGGTCAAACGGCGCTGAATGGACGGAACCGTGTCGGAAGGGCAAAAGCATAAGAAAACCAAAGTGAATTGGGCAAGAACAAGGGTTTTCGGAAACTAGGGGCAAACCTGCCGAGGGTGACACAACTAGAGGTATAAAATCAATTTTACCTAATTCAAATTGTTGTATACAATAGCTTTAAGTTGTTCAAACATGCATGATAATGCCATAAACAGATTCTTTGGATTTTTCTGATCATTTTTCATATATAATTTATTTCATTCTGAGTTACGGTTGATTCTATATGATTTTTAGAAGTTTATAACATTTTCTGAAATAAATAAACCATTTAAGAGTTATTTAAATTCCAGAAGAATTACTGCGTCAGCATGACATCACTGTGATGTCAGCAGTCAACAGGGCCGGTCCAGGTCAAACTGACCAGTGGGTCCCGTGTGTCAGTGTCATTAGACTAACTAATTTTAGTTAGTCCTAATCCTAGGTTAATTAGCAGGACGGGCCACACCTGTCATAGACCCAGGGGTTCAAATTGGGGTCAACCCGATCAAACTGGTCAACTCACTGGCGTTTAGCGGTCGGCGAGGCCAAACGCGGCGGGGCAGTGCGGGTTTCCTCCTCCGGTGACCAAATGGATGGCGAAGGGCATCTACGTGACACGGGAAGTGAGCCGCGTTGATTGGTGGTGGCGGTGGAGCTCGGGGTCGCCGGAAACGACACCGGCGATGAGCTGTGCGGCTGCCGGAGTTCGACCGTTGCTCGAAATGGCATTACAGGCGACGTCAGGAGCAGCGGGTAGTCGTGTTTGACTTGTGGGGATGTACTGAGTGAAGTGGTGAGCTCGGGTGCAAGCTTGCACGGTCGTGGCCACGGTGGCGACATGGACGACAGCGAGGAACGCTCGGCTCCGGTGGTAACACGGTCTAGAGAGAGCAAAAGAGTACAGGGAGAGAGGGGTTCGGTCCGTGAGCTCACAGCGGTTGCAGCAGTGCAGATGGCGAGATCGGAGGAGGTCCGAAACGAGCGGGGCAGCGGAGGCGATCTCGACGACCCGAGGAAGAAGAAGGCGTCGGGGGCGGTGCTTCGAGGCGTCCGACGTTGTCTAGCTCAGCGAGGGGGTCGAGGACGAAGTGGCGGAGCTTCTGGGCGCGTCGGTGAGGCGTGGGGTGGCCGGTGGCCGCAGGAACGGCGAGCGGCGCGACGGGCGGGTTCAGGCGGCTGCACGTGAGAGAAACAAAGGAGGGGAGAAGCACGGGGAGAGGTCGAGGGGATTCCAGGGGGTGCGTGGCGCCGTTTGGAGTCGTCCAGGGCGTCGGCAGAAGCAGGAGGTGGCCGTCGGTGGCCGCGCGTGTGCTAGCGCACCGCGGGCACATGCCCGTGCCTACTGGCGCGAGGAGGAAGGCGACAGAGGGGGCTGCGGTGGAGGACTGGGCCAGTTGGCTGGGCCGCCAGCTGGGCCGGCCAGGTGGGCTGCACGGGTGAGGCGAGGTACTAACTCTCTCTCTCTTTTATTTATTGTTTCTGTTTTCTATTATTCTTTAGTCTTTAGGGCTTTATTTAAAATACTTAAACAGATCAAAAAATCATGAAACTAATCATGGCTACTGTTTAGAATATATCCAACAGTAAACATTTTAGTTTATGATTATTGGGCATTTAAAATATTTAATAGCATTTAAATGCCCAAATGCAAATACTATATGATTTAATTCAGAGCCCAAATATGTCATGGAAAAATGTGCAACACCTCTGGTTATTGTTTCTAGCATTTTCCAGAAATGATGAACATTTTTGAAAGCTATTTGGATTCACTGAGAATATTTTAGTTGAACCTAGTGAATTCCTTTGATGCTAGGGTTTAGGCAATCCCCATTTCAAGTTTCTTTCAAGATTAAACATGATGCACACACGAAGCTAGCCTAGTGCATTGCCAGGAGCTAGGGATGTGACAGGGACACAATGTTTACCCAGGTTTGGGCCCTCTCTATGGAGGTAATACCCTACTTCTTGCTTGATTGATCTTCATGATATGAGTATTACAAGAGTTGATCTACCACGAGATCGTAGAGGCTAAACCCTAGAAGCTAGCCTATGATTATGATTGTTGTTGTCCTACGGACTAAACCCTCTGGTTTATATAGACACCGGAGGGGGCCAGGGTTACACAGAGTCGGTTACAGGGAAGGAAATCTACATATCCGAATCGCCAAGCTTGCTTTCCACGCAAAGGAGAGTCACATCCGGACACGGGACAAGGTCTTCAATCTTGTATCTTCATAGTCCAATAGTCCGGCACAAGTACAAAGTTCGGCTGTCCGAGGACCCCCTAATCCAGGACTCCCTCAATGTCCAAGATAGTATATTTATATGTGAAGCCTCTCTTTCTTTATTACTTCCTATTAATTGCAACAATGACCAAAACTATGCTTGTGAACTTCCAACAAATTTTATTCATCCTACTTCTTATATGTGAAGTCATTACTCTCCATAAGATCACTATATGATCTTTTTATTTCTTTTATTTAATACCCTCAAGATCATAGCAAGAAAGCAGAGCCCTCAACTCAAAACTACTCTTTATTATATAACTCACGGACTTGATTACATAGATAGATCTCGAAACCAAACTCAAAGCTAGGTCATACTTAAACTTTATTCTACAAGATCAAGATATAACCAAAAGAATCAAACTAAAAAAATGATAAAGGTAAAGGTGTGATGGTGATACGATACCGGGGCACCTCCTCCAAGCTTGGCAGTTGCCAAGGGGAGTGCCCATACCCATGTTTTTATGTCTCTTTCTTCGGAGGTGGTGGTGATGGAGTTGTTGATGAAGTAGGCTTGTCATCCATCTTCCAAGGCATAAGCTCACCATCATAGAAAGATGAACGAGTCTCTGGGATCCTCAAATCTGTAGCCAAACTCATCCTCTTAAATCTGTATTAATACTCATAGTTTTGGTTTTGCAGGTCATAGATCTCGGCTTGGAGATGCTCGATTTTCTCATGAAGCCTGAAGATGGCCTCCCCGATGTTCTTGGCATCCAACTTGTGATTATTGGTGAACTCCATGATCATCATGTGGTTGGCGTTGAGTCCATGTTCCACCATCCCTTGGCACTTGAAAACTTGCTGCTCCATTGCTTCGAGTCTTGTCTCCATGCTTCCGGTCTTCTTCGTCCCCTCAACATCGCGAATTTGCAGCACCCCCTCATGCATCTCAATGGCTTGAGGGTGTCGCGGAACCTCCGCAAGGTAGGGGTTGATGACCTTCTCAAAAAACTTGTCCTTGGGGGCGCTTGGAGATGTCATGGTGGTCTAAATCTATCAGAAAAACAGCTCAAAACAAGAACAGAAGTTTTTTTCGTGGTACGATGGTCAAAACCTTCGGGAGATTATATAATGAATTTTTACCAACCAAAAGAAGTATTGTGCAAGAAAACGGGGTCCGGAGAGCACATGAAGTGGCCACAAGGTAGGGGCGCGCCCAGGGGGCTAGGGCATGCCCTCCACCCTCGTGGTCTCCTCATGCATCTTTCAGATTACTTTTAATTTGCCTACTTTTTTAAATATTCCAAAACAGAGAAAAAATACTATTGGAAATGTTTTGGATTCGGTTTACATACAGTATCACATACCTATTCCTTTTTGGGGTCTGAAACATTCTAGAAAGTATCCCTTATGTACTCCTCCGGTGTTATGGTATTAGTTATATTTGTCTCAACATTTATGGGAGTACCTAAAATATAATGCTTGATTCTTTTACCGTTTACCACCTTCGGGTTAGTGCCTTCGACGTTGTTGATCTTGATAGCACTGAAATGGTAAACCTCCTCGATGATGTAGGGGCCTTCCCATTTAGAGAGAAGCTTTCCTGCAAAAAATCTTAAACGAGAGTTGTATAGCAAAACATGATCACCTACATTAAGCTCACACTTTTGTATCCTTTTTTCATGCCATCTTTTAACATTTTCTTTAAAAAAAATTGGCATTCTCATAGGCTTGGGTTCCCCATTCATCAAGCGAGCTAATGTCAAATAACCTCTTCATAGTTGAGCTCTTTGATTGCCCAATAAGCTTTATGTTCTAGTTTGAGAGGTAAGTGACATGCTTTTCCATAAATCATTTTATACGAAGAGATACCCATAGGGTTCTTATAAGCAGTTCTATAAGCCCATAATGCATCATCAAGTTGCTTAGACCAATTCTTTCTAGATCTATTAACAGTCTTTTGCAAAATTAATTTAATCTCTCTATTGCTCAATTCTACTTTACCACTAGACCGAGGATGATAAGGAGATACGATTCTACGATTAACATCATACTTAGACATCAATGTACGGAAAGCACCATGAACAAAATGTGAACCATCCTCAGTCATTAAATATCTAGGGACTCCAAACCTCAGAAAAATAACTTCTTTAAGCATCTTAATAGAAGTGTTATGATCAACACTACTAGTTGGAATAGCTTCTACCCACTTAGTAAAGTAATCAACAATAACTAAAATATGTGTATACCCATTGGAGGAAGGAAAAGGTCCCATATAATTAAAGCCCCAAACATGAAATGGTTCAATAACAAGTGAATAATTCATAGGCATTTCCTGACGTCTACTAATATTACCAATTCTTTGACATTCATCACAAGACAAGACATACTTACGAGCATCCTTGAAGAGAGTAGGCCAATAAAAACTAGATTGCAATACCTTATGTGCAGTTCTATCTCCAGCATGGCGTACTCTGTAAACCTCAGGGTGCCACTTGCGTAGGATTTGTTCATGTTCATGCTGAGGTACACAACTTCTAATAACACAATCTACTCCTTCTTTATAAAGGTGTGGGTCATCCCAAAAGTAATGTCTTAAATCATAGAAAAACTTTTTCTTTTGCTGGTATGTGAAACTAGGTGGTATAAATTTAGCAACAATGTAATTAGCATAATCCACATAACATGGAGTATTACGAGAAGCATTTATGACAGCTAATTGCTCATTAGGAAAACTATCATCAATAGGAAGTGGGTCATCAAGAACATTTTATAACCTAGACAAGTTGTATGCAACAGGGTTCTCAGCTCCCTTTCTATTAATAATATGCAAATCAAATTCTTGTAGCAAGAGAACCCATCTAATAAGTCTAGGTTTAGCATCTTTCTTTTCCATAAGATATTTAATAGCAGCATGATCAGTGTGCATAGTCACTTTGGAATCAACAATATAAGATCTGAACTTATCACAAGCAAAAACAACCGCTAAAATTTCATTTTCAGTAGTAGCATAATTTCTCTGGGCACTGTCTAGGGTTTTACTAGCATAATGAATAACATTCAACTTCTTATTAACTCTTTGTCCTAGAACAACACCAACAACATAATCACTAGCATCACCCATAATTTCAAAGGGTAATTCCAATCAGGCGGTTGAACATTAGGAGCAGAACTCAAGGCCTTCTTAAGTATTTCAAATGCTTCTACACAATCATCATCAAAAACAAAAGGAACATATTTTTGCAAGAGATTAGTGAGAGGCCTAGAAATTTTAGAGAAGTCTTTAATAAACCTCCTATAGAAACCAGCATGACCAAGGAAACTTCTTATACCTTTGATATCTTTAGGACACAACATCTTTTCAATAGAATCTACTTTAGCTTTATCAACTTCAATACCTCTTTCAGAAATTTTATGCCCCAAGATAATACCTTCAATAACCATAAAGTGGCACTTCTCCCAATTCAAGACAAGATTAGTTTCTTCACATCTCTGCAAAACTCGATCAAGGTTGCTTAAGCAATCATCAAAAGAAGTTCAGTAAACGGAGAAATCATCCATGAAAACCTCAACAATCTTTTCACAAAAGTCAGAGAATATAGCAGTCATACATCTTTGAAAGGTAGCAGGTGCATTACATAAACCAAAAGGCATTCGTCTATAAGCAAAAGTACCAAAAGGGCAAGTAAAAGTGGTCTTTTCTTGGTCCTCTTTTGACACAGGTTTTGGGAGAAACCAGAATAGCCATCTAGAAAGCAAAAATGTGTATGTTTAGATAATCTTTTTAGCATTTGATCAATAAAAGGTAGAGGGTAATGATCTTTTCTAGTAGCTTTGTTTAATTTGCAAAAATCAATTACCATTCTATAACTTGTAACAATTCTGGTGGAATCAATTCATTCTTATCATTAGGAACAACAGTAATACCTCCCTTGTTAGGGACATGATGTCTACTACGTAACCTTCTCCTTGTAGACGTTGTTGGGCCTCCAAGTGCAGAGGTTTGTAGGACAGTAGCAAATTTCCCTCTAGTGGATGACCTAAGGTTTATCAATCCGTGGAAGGTGTAGGATGAAGATGGTCTCTCTCAAACAACCCTGCAACCAAATAACAAAGAGTCACCTGTGTCCCCAACACACCCAATACAATGGTAAATTGTATAGGTGCACTAGTTCTGCGAAGAGATGGTGATACCAGTGCAATATAGATTGTAGATATTGGTTTTTGTAATCTGAAATTATAAAAACAGCAAGGTAACTAATAATAAAAGTGAGCACGAACGGTATTGCAATGCTTAGAAACAAGGCCTAGGGTTCATACTTTCACTAGTGCAAGTTCTCTCAACAATAATAACATAACCGGATCATATAACTATGCCTCAACATGCAACAAAGAGTCACTCCAAAGTCACTAATAGCGGAGAACAAACGAAGAGATTATTGTAGGGTACGAAACCACCTCAAAGTTATCCTTTCTGACCGATCTATTCAAGAGTCTGTAGTAAAATAACACAAAGCTATTCTTTTCATTCGATCTATCATAGAGTTCATACTAGAATAACACCTTAAGACACAAATCAACCAAAACCCTAATGTCACCTAGATACTCCAATGTCACCTCAAGTATCCGTGGGTATGATTATACAATATGCATCACACAATCTCAGATTCATCTATTCAACCAACACAAAGAACTTCAAAGAGTGCCTTAAAGTTTCTACCAGAGAGTCAAGACGAAAACGTGTGCCAACCCCTATGCATAAGTTCACAAGGTCACTAAACCCGCAAGTTCATCACCAAAACATACATCAAGTAGATCACATGAGTATCCCATTGTCACCATAGATAAGCACATGCAAGACATACATCAAGTGTTCTCAAATCTTTAAAGACTCAATCCGATAAGATAACTTCAAAGGGAAAACTCAATCCATTACAAGAGAGTAGAGGGGGAGAGACATCATAATATCCAACTATAATAGCAAAGCTCGCGGTACATCAAGATCGTACCATCTCAAGAACACGAGAGAGAGAGAGAGAGAGATCAAACACATAGCTACTAGTACATACCCTCAGCCCCGAGGGTGAACTACTCCCTCCTCGTCATGGATAGCACCAGGATGATAAAGATGGCCACCGGTGATGGATCCCCCTCCGGCAGGGTGCCGGAACAGGGTCCCGATTGGTTTTTGGTGGCTACAGAGGCTTGCGGTGGCGGAACTCCCGATCTAAGTTTCTTTCTGGGGGTTTCTGTATTTATAGGAAATTTTTGGCGTCGGTTT
>NC_041387.1:414037025-414059706 GCF_002162155.2 Triticum dicoccoides
CCAGGGGGGTAGGGCGCACCCTCCACCCTCGTGGATGGCTCAGGACTCTTCTGGCCCAACTCTTTTACTCGGGGGCTTCTTTTGGTCCATAAAAAATCGTCAAAAGTTGGCACGTCAATTGGACTCCGTTTGGTATTCCTTTTCCGTAAAACTCAAAAACAAGGAAGAAACAGAAACGGGCACTGGGCTCTAGGTTAATAGGTTAGTCCCAAAAATCATATAAAATAGCATATAAATGCATATAAAACATCCAAGATGGATAATATAATAGCATGAATACTTCATAAATTATAGATACGTTGGAGATGAAATCAGGACACAATGAACGGGACTCACCCATCTACTATCAGCAATAGGATAAATTATACATGCCTCCAGAAGCTTTACTATTTCATTTCTTACCACTTCTTTCATCTTAGGATTTAACCGTCGTTGATGATCAACAACTGGTCTAGCATCAGGCTCCAATTTAATTTTGTGCTGACATAGAGTGGGACTAATGCCCTTAAGATCATCAAGAGTATATCCAATAGCGGCACAATGCTTCTTCAGAGTTTTCAATAATTTCTTTTCTACATGCTCTGAAAGGTTAGCACTAATAATAACAGGATATATCTTCTTTTCATCAAGATAAGCATATTTCAAAGTATCAGGTAATTGTTTAAGCTCACGCACGGGATCACCCTTGGGTGGAGGAGGATCCCAAAGGATTTCAACAGGAAAATTGTGTTTCAAAATAGGCCCTTGATTAAATAATATTTCATCTATTTCGCTTTAAACATATCATTTTCATGGTCTAGCAAATATTATTCTAAAGGATCAGTAGGAGGCATGGCAATAGAAGCAAGACCAATAATTTCATCCTTACTAGGCAATTCCTTATCATGGGGTTGTCTATGAAATTTAGAGAAATTAAAATCATGAGACATATCCCCAAAACTTACAGTAATAATTTCTTTCTCACAGTCTACCTTAGCATTAACAGTATTCAAGAAAGGTCTACCAAATATAATGGGACAAAAATCGTCTTGTGGAGAACCAAGAACAAGAAAATCAGTAGGATATTTTATTTTCCCACACAAGACTTCAACCTCTCTAACAATCCCCATTGGTGATATAGTATCTCTATTGGCAAGCTTAATAGTAACATCAATATCTTCTATCTCACCAGGTGCAATATCATTCATAATTTCTTGATATAAAGTAAAAGGAATTGCACTCACACTAGCAGCCACATCACATAAGCCATGATAACAATGATATCCTATTTTAACAAAGACAACTGGCATGCCCACAATAGGTCTATGTTTATCTTTAATATCGGGTTTGGCAATTCTAGCAGCTTCATCACAGAAATAAATAACATGCCCATCAATATTATCAACCAAGAGATCTTTAATCAAAGCAATACTAGGTTAAAATTTAATTTGCTTAGGGGTTTTAGGTGTTCTAGTATAACTCTTATGAACCACAGTTGAAGCCTTAGCATGATCCTTTATTCTAATAGGAAAAGGTGGTTTCTCAATATAAGCAGTAGGAACAATAGGATCAACATTATAAGTAATAGTTTCTTCTTCAACTTTAATAGGTTATACTACTTTGACTTCAATGGGAGGATGATATTTAAACCACTTATCCTTAGGGAGATCAACATGAGTAGTAAATGATTCACAAAAAGAAGCTACTATCTCAGAGTCAAGTCCATATTTAGTGCTGAAATCACGAAAAGCATCAGTATCCATAAAAGATTTAACACAATCAAACTTGAGGTTTATACCTGATCCTTACCTTCATCGAGTTCCCAATATTCAGAGTTGCGTTTAATTCTTTCCAATAAATCCCATTTGAATTTAATAGTATTTCTAATAAAAGAACCAGTACAAGAAGTATCGAGCATGGATTGATCATTATGAGAAAGCCGAGCATAACAATTCTGATTAATAATCTCTCTTGAGAGCTCATGATTGGGGCATGAATATAACATTGACTTAAGCCTCCCCCAAGCTTGAGCAATACTTTCTCCTTCACAAGGCCAATATATATATATATA
The DNA here is from genome assembly GCF_002162155.2 of Triticum dicoccoides. Taxonomy (NCBI): domain Eukaryota; kingdom Viridiplantae; phylum Streptophyta; class Magnoliopsida; order Poales; family Poaceae; genus Triticum; species Triticum dicoccoides. The sequence goes on from NC_041387.1 coordinate 414,039,076, forward strand.
TATATATATATATATATATATATAATTCTGATCACGATGAACCACATGCATGGGATAAAACTTCTGATGAAATTCCAATTTGAATCGATTGTAGTTCCATGATCCAATATCATCACATAGCCTATACCATGTCAATGCCTTTCCCTTCAAAGATAAAGGGAAGACCTTCTTCTTGACTTCATCCTCGGGCAAACCTGCAAGTTTAAATAATCCACAAACTTTATCCACATAGATTAGATGCATATCAGGATGTAATGTTCCATCTCCTGCATAAGGATTAGCTAGCAGTTTCTCTATCATACCCGAAGGAATTTCATAATAAATATTTTCAGTAGGTGCAGTAGGTTGAGGGGCAAATCTTTGTTGTTCCGGTCGGGGTGAAGATACCCCAAACAAACCCCTCAAAGGATTATTTTCCATTGTAACAAGTGATAGTAAATTTTAGCACACTATATAAATATTTCCTTACCAAAGGCGCTTCACTCCCCGGCAACAGCGCTAGAAAAGAGTCTTGATGACCCACAAGTATAGGGTGTCGAACCCAACGAGGAGCAGAAGGAAATAACAAGTGGTTTTCGACAAGGTATTGATACGTCTCCAATGTATCTACTTTTCCAAAAAAAAATGCCCTTGTTTCGGACTCTAACTTGCATGATTTGAATGGAACTAACCCGGACTGACGCTGTTTTCAACAGAATTGCCATGGTGTTATTTTTGTGCAGAAATACAAGTTCTTGGAATGACCTGAAACTTCACGGAGTCACGTTTTGGAATTAATAAAAAATATTGGTGAAAGAATCAACAGAAGGGGGCCCACACCCTGTCCACGAGGGTGCATGGCGCCCCCCTAGGGCGCGCCCCCTGCCTCATGGGTCCCATGGACATCCATCGACCTTAACTCGAACTCTATATATTCATGTTCGGGGAGAAAAAATCGGAGAGAAGGATTCATCGCGTTTTACGACATGGAGCCACCGCCAAGCCCTGGTCTTCCTTGGGAGGGATGATCTGGAGTCCGTTCGGGGCTCCGGAGAGGGGAATCCGTCTCCATCGTCATCATCAACCATCCTCCATCACCAATTTCATGATGCTCACCACCGTGCGTGAGTAATCCCATCATAGGCTTGCTGGACGGTGATGGGTTGGATGAGATTTACCATGTAATCGAGTTAGTTTTGTTAGGGTTTGATCCTTAGTATTCATTATATTCTAAGATTGATGTTGCTATGACTTTGCCATGCTTAATGCTTGTCACTAGGGGCCGAGTGCCATGATTTCAGATCTGAACCTATTATGTTTTCATGAATATATGAGTGTTCTTGATCCTATCTTGCAAGTTATAGTCATCTACTACGTGTTATGATCAGGCAAACCCCGGAGTGACAATAGTCGGGACACTTCCCGGCGATGACCGTAGTTTGAGGAGTTCATGTATTCACTAAGTGCTAATGCTTTGGTCTGGTACTCTATTAAAAGGAGGCCTTAATATCCTTAGTTTCCAATAGGACCCCGCTGCCATGGGAGGGTAGGACAAAAGATGTCATGCAAGTTCTTTTCCATAAGCGCGTATGACTATATTCGGAATACATGCCTACATTACATTGATGAACTGGAGCTAGTTCCGTGTCACCCTACATTATATCTGTTGCATGATGAATTACACCTGACATAATTATCCATCATTGATCCATTGCCTATGAGCTTTTCACATATTGATCTTTGCTTAGTTACTTCTCTGTTGCCACTATTACGATTGCTACAAAACTGCTACTGTTACTTTTGCCACCGTTACCGTTACTTCCATACTACTTTGCTACTAAATACTTTGCTGCAGATATTTAGTATTTCAGGTGTGGTTGAATTGACAACTCAGCTGCTAATACTTAAGAATATTCTTTGGCTCCCCTTGTGTCAAATCAATAAATTTGGGTTGAATACTCTACCCTTGAAAATTGTTGCGATTCCCTATACTTGTGGGTTATCGAGACCTTTTTCTAGCGCCATAGTCGGGGAGCATAGCTCTATTCTTTGAGTCACTAGGGATTTATATCTGTTGATCACTATGAGGAATTTGAAAGATCAAAGAACCAAGATTTTTCCCTCAACTACGAGGGGAGGTAAGGAACTGCCATCTAGCTCCGCACTTGATTCACTTTCTGTTTTGAGTAAACTTGCGAAACCTACACCTGCTATTGATTCTGATATGTCACATGTTATTGATGATGCCACTTCTGCTACACATGATGCTTATGATGATACTACTTCTCTGCTTGATAATACTGTGCCACTAGGTGAATTTCTTGATGAACAACTTGCTAGGGTTAGAGAGAACAAAATTACTGAAACTAATGATATTAATGAAAGTGATGATGAAGATTCTCCCCCTAGATATGAATTGCATGTTGTACCTGAGGGTTATGTTATGGATGGAGAAACTGCTAGAGACTTTCTTGCTTGCAATGATAGATATGATCTTAAGAAACTGTTAGCTAAGCTAAAAGAAAAGTCTTTGAATGCTAGAATGCAATATGACCCTGCTTTTGCTACTTCACCTATCTGTGTTACTGATAAGGATTATGAATTCTCTGTCGATCCTGAGTTAATTACTTTGGTTGAATCTGACCCTTTATATGGCTATGAATCTGAAACTGTTGTGGCACATCTTACTAAATTGAATGATATAGCCACCCTATTCACTCATGAGGAAAAAACCGTTGTTACTATATTCTTAAATTGTTTCCTTTCTCGTTAAAGTGTGACGCTAAAATATGGTTTAAATCTCTTGCTCCTGGTTGTGTGCGTAGTCCCCAGGATATGATTTATTACTTCTCTGCAAAATATTTCCCCGCTCATAAGAAACAAGCTGCCTTAAGGGAAATATTTAATTTTGTGCAAATTGAATAAGAGAGTCTCCCACAAGCTTGGGGGAGGCTTCTCCGATTACTTAATGCTTCGCCTGATCATCCTCTCAACAAAAATGAAATACTTGATATCTTTTATAATGGACTAACCGATGCTTCCAGAGACCACCTGTATAGTTGTGCTGGTTGTGTTTTCAGGGAAAGAACTGTTGAGCAAGATGAATTGCTATTGGACACTTCCTGAATCGACTCCTAAGCCAACTCTGAAGAAAAGGGGTATTCAATTTCTCAGTCCCGAAGATATGCAAGAGGCAAAAAAAAACTATGAAAGAAAAAGGCATTAAAGTTGAAGATGTTAAGATTTTACCACCTATTGAAGAAATACATGGTCTTGATAACCCGACACAGGTAGTAAAGGTAAATTCTCTATATAGATTTGATGAAGGTGATATTCCTCGTAATAAGTCTGCTAGTCAATGCTTGGATGAGTTTGATAATTTCATTGTTAAACAAGAAAACTTCAATGCTTATGTTGGTAGACAATTGAAACGTAATGCTTATATGGTTGAACACTTGAGCGATTATATATCTAGAGTTAAAGGTGACCTTAAGCTTATTAGTAAACATGCATCCATGGTTACCACCCAAGTAGAACAAGTACTTAAGGCACAAGATTATTTGCTTAATGAGTTAAATAATAAGAACAATGATAATGTTGTTAGAGTTATGACTAGAGGTGGCAAAATGACCCGGGAACCTTTGTATCCTGAGAGCCATCCTAAGAGAGTTGAGCAAGATTCTGAAAGAACTAATGTTAATGCACCTAGTCCTTCTAAGAAAAAGAAAAAGAAAAATGAAAGGACTATGCATGCTTCTAGGGAACCTGTTATAGACACACCTGAGAATCCCAATGATATTTCTATTTCTGATGCTGAAACACAACCTGGAAATGAACATGAACCTAGTGATAATGTTAATGATGATGTTCATGTTGATGCTCAACCTAGTAATAACAATGATGTAGAGATTGAACCTGCTGTTGATCTTGATAACCCATAATGAAAGAATCGACGTTATGATAAGAGAGACTTCGTTGCTAGGAAACACGGTAAAGAAAGAGAACCATGGGTTCAGAAACCCATGCCTTTTCCTCCTAAGCCATCCAAGAAAAGGATGATGAGGATTTTGAGCGCTTTGCTGAAATGATTAGACCTATCTTTTTGCGTATGCGTTTGACTGATATGCTTAAAATGAATTCTATGCTAAGTATATGAAATATATTGTTAAAAATAAAAGAAAGATACCGAAAGCTGAAATTTCCACCATGCTCGCTAATTATACTTTTAAGGGTGGAATACCAAAGATCCAGGAGTACCAACTATACCATGCTCCATTAAAAGAAACTATGTTAAAACTACTTTATGTGATCTTGGAGCCGGTGTTAGTGTCATGCCTATCTCTTTGTATCGTAGACTTGATTTGAATAAGTTGACACCTACTGAAATCTCTTTGCAAATGGCTGATAAATCAACTGCTATACCCATCGGTATTTGTGAGGATGTGCTTGTTGTGGTTACAAACGTTACTATTTTAACAGACTTTGTTATTCTTGATATTCCCGAGGAAGACAGTATGTCGATCATCCTTGGTAGACCTTTTCTAAATACTACAGGGGCTGTTATTGATTGCAATAAAGGCAATGTCACTTTTCATGTCAATGGTAATGAGCATACGGTACACTTTCCGAAGAAACAACCTCAAGTTCATATTATCAATTCTATTGGAAAAATTTCAACTATTAATATTAGAGGTTTTGAATTCCCTATTCCTACTGTCAAAAAGAAATATGATATTCTTATTGTTGGGGACATGCATATCCCCGTTGTGGTAACATAGTGTTATCCGAAAATTCTTCGGTTTCATGTTATTCGGAAGAAGTTTGTTAACAAGACTTGATCAACCTTGTTAGTGGATTCCTTTTCATGAGCATGAGATGGATGAAGTTAGAAGGCACAACTTTCTTTACCCTCCTTTTACTTTCTATTATTTAGATTAAATAAAGCAAAAATAGCATTTTCTGTCTATTTTCCGAACTATCCTTGTAATAAAAAATACCTCGAAAATAAAAGTTCTCCAAATGACCTGAAAATTGAGTATGGTTTTTTGTAGAATATTTGAGAATTTCTGGCACTTAGAAAACACCAGGGGGACCCACCATTTGGTCATGAGGGTGGAGGGCGCGCCCCCTGCCTCGTGGGCCCCATGTGGCCCACTCCACTTATTCCAGCACCCACACACTTCGTCTTCCTCCAGAAAAAATCATCCCGTAGCTCAAACTCGTGTTCTTGCCCGTTTTGCTGCCATTTTTGATCTCCTAGCTCAAAGCTCCATTCACAAAACTGCTTTGGGGGATTGTTCTTCGGTATGTGACCCCTACAATGGTCCAATTAGTTTTTGTTCTAGTGCTTTATTTATTGCAAATTTTTGCTGCCAAGGTGACCCTGTTCTTGAGCTTGCATGTCAAATTTATATGGTCCAAAGTAGTTTTAATGCATGATATAACTTCTAGGCACTTGTGGGAGTAGTTGCTATCAATCTTGTTGAGTTTGGTTCACTTCTATTTTAAGTCACTACAAAATTCAGAAAATTTTCAGAGGAAGAAGGATGTTTAGGAAAATGTACCAAGGCGGTTCTTCAAGGAAGCAAGCACCAAGGCCTGCGATACGTGAGCCGTACCTTGAACCATGAAGAGAAGCTCCAGTGCGGCCTTGCGAATGGCCGTCGGATGAATTTATGATCCAAGCTAGCTTCAAAGATGAATTTGATGAGTATGTGTGTAATGCTGATCTTGAGGACTTCGTATCAGATAAGTGCCGCCAATACTATCACCTCACTAATTCCTTTCTGTGGAGGTTTAACTTTTCGTCTAAGCACAACACTCACACTGTTATATTTGACATCTATGATAAATCATATACCATGGACCTTGAAGATTTTAACACTGCTTGTAGAATCCCATAGTGGGGCATCTTTAGTGAACCTCGCAAATCTGAATATAATGATTTTCTTGCTAATATCACTGTGGGAGAAACCAGAGATATCACACAAGCTACCATAGGGAGCATTCATTTCCCTTCCATGCATTACTTTGCTCTCTTTATAGATAGATGCATTAACGGTAAGGATGAGCTTTTCCACATGTGCGTCCCAGATCTTATTGTTCTCAAGAGTGCGGTATTAGGCGATAAACGATATAACTTGGGGGCCATTGTTGCACGGGGGTTACATATTAATGCTAAAAATGGAGATTTATTTGGTGGAATTTATGCAACTCGTTTAGCTGACTATCTTGGTGTATCCATAAATGAAAATGATATTGAGTTGCCACCTGCTTTTCTAGATTATAATGCTATGGTTCGCAATCAGTTTCTAGGCATAAAGCAAGGATCTAAGTATTTTCATCTTTGTTTCTAGATCCATATGATGCCCTCATGATTGATTCATATGGTGGCCTAATTCTTGTTCTAGGGAAGTGTTCCATACCCTTCCTTGGTGGAAATTGAAACTTAATATTGCCTTCTTTCATATCAATCACGACACCAATAATGCGTAAAAACGGTCTACCAAGAATAATTGGACAAGACGGACTGCAATCAATATCAAGAACAATACAATCTATGGGCACATAATTTCTATTTGCAAGAATAAGAATGTCATTAATTCTTCCCATAGGCTTTTTAATAGTAGAATCCGCCAAGTGCAAATATAAAGAACATTCTTCGATATCGGTAAGACCAAGCACATCACATAAAGATTTCGGAATTGTAGAAACACTAGCACCCAAGTCACATAAAGCAAAACACTCATAATTTTTAATCTTAACTTTGATAGTAGGTTCCCACTCATCATGTAATTTTCTAGGAATTGAAACTTCTAATTCCATTTTTTCTTCCAAAGCTTTCATCAAAGCATCAACAATATGTTTAGTAAAAGCTTTATTTTGTTCATAAGCATGGGGTGAATTCATCATGGATTGCAACAAAGATATACAATCAATCAAAGAGCAACTATCATAATTAAAGTCTTTGTAATCCAAAGGAGTGGGCACATCACTAGTTAAAGTTTTGACCTCTTCAAACCCACTTTTATCAATTTTCTCAACAAGATTTTCACCCTCTGAATTATCGGGATGCCTTCTAGCAAAACTTGACTCTTCTCCAGTCCATTTTTCATCAATCTTAATTCTACTAAACAAGGAATAAATAGAAGAAACACCAATCATTTTAAGATCTTCATCAGTTTTATGAAAGCAATCACTAGAAAACGCCTTTTCTAAAAATTCTCTTCTAGCTCTAAGCATAGCGGTTCTTTTCTTACTTTCATCCATAAAAACATAAAGAGCTTTAATTGATTCCTCAACCTTAGGCACAAAAAATTTCATCTTGCATCATGAGAAAATATATGAACACTTCTAGACAAATCATCAATCTTATTCAATTTTTCTTCCATTGTTTCATTGAAAACTTTTTGAGTGTTGATAAATTCTTTAATATTATTCTCAAGATCAGAGATGTTCCTATTATTATTATAAGAAAGATTTCCATAGGAATTACCATAATTGTTAGAGGAATTACTAGGAAAATGCCTAGGATTAAAATTACCTCTATAAGCATTGTTATTGAAATTGTTTCGCGAGATAAAATTCACATCTATGGCATCACTATTTTGCTCAATCAAAGAAGACAAAGGCATATCATTTAAATCAATAGGAGCACTTTTATTAGCAACAAATTTCAAAAGAGCATCTACTTTTTCACTAAAAGAAGAAACTTCTTCAACCGAATTAACTTTTTTACTAGTAGGAGCTCTTTCGGTATGCCATTGTGAATAATTTGCCATAATATTATCAAGAAATTTGGTGGATTCACCCAAAGTAATTTCCATAAAGGTACCACCCGCGGTGGAATCTAAAAGATTACGAGAAACAAAATTCAACCCCGCAGAAAATTTTTGTATGATCATCCAAAGATTTAACCCATGAGTTGGGCAATTCCTTAGCATAATTTTAATCCTTACCCAAGATTGTGCAACATGCTCATGTTCAGGTTGCTTGAAATTCATGATCTGCGTTCTAAGGGAAATAATTTTTACAGGCGGAAAACACTTAGTAATAAAAGCATATTTGCACCTATTCCAAGAATCAATACTATTGCGAGGCAATGAAGAAAACCAAAATTTTGCATGATCTCGCAAAGAAAACGGAAATAATTTCATCTTCACAACATCATTGCCCACATCTTGTTTCTTTTGTATATCACATAATTGCACAAATGTGTTAAGATGGGACACGACATCGTCATTAAGAGTACCGGAAAATTGATCTTTCATAACAAGATTCAGAAAAGCAGTATTAATATCACAAGACTCCGCACTAGTGGCGGGAGGAGCAATCAGAGTGCCAATAAAATCATTGTTGTTGGTATTGGAGAAATCACACAACTTGGTGTTCTCTTGAGTCATTGTGACTACGCAACAAGATTGCACTCAAAAACAGATCTGACGAGAAAACAATGAACGAAAAAGAGGGCGAATAAAACGGCAAATTTTTGTGAAGTGGGGGAGAGGAAAACGAGTGGCAAATAGCACCAGAAATTCCTTTTGATGTTTGCTTGAACTACGTCGGTATTTCCCCAAAGAGGAAGGGATGATGCAGCACAGCAACAGTAGGTATTTCCCTCAGTGATGAGACCAAGGTTATCAAACTAGTAAGAGAACCACGCAACACTACGTGAATGGCACCTGCACACAAATAACAAATACTCACAACCCGACGTGTTAAAGGGGTTGTCAATCCCTTTTGGGCAACGGCACCAGAAATTGGCAAAAGGACGTGAGAAAGTTGTATTAAATTGATAGATCGAACGCCAAACAAAATAAAGTGCAGCAAGGTATTTTTGTATTTTTGGTTTAATGATCTGAAAATAAAAGCAAATAAAAATAGACCGCGAAGGCAAATATAATAAAGAAGAGACCCGGGAAAATTAGTGGCTTTTCTCGAGAAAAATAGAAAACGGTGGGTAAACGAATTACTGTTGGGCAGTTGATAAAACTTCAAATAATCATGACGATATCCAGCCAATGATCATTATATAGGCATCATGTCCAAGATTAGTAGACTAACCCCTGCCTGCATCTACTACTATTACTCCACACATTGACCACTATACATCATGCATCTAGTGTATTAAGTTCATGGAGAAACGGAGTAATGCAATAAGAACGATGACATGATGTAGACAAGATCTATTTATGTAGAAATAGACCCCATCTTGTTATCCTTAATAGCAACGATACATACGTGTCGGTTCCCTTTCTGTGACTAGGATCAAGCACCATAAGATCAAAGCCATCACAAAGCACCTCTTCCATTGCAAGATAAAGAGATCAAGTTGGCCAAACAAAACCCAAATATTGGCGAAGAAATACGAGGCTATAAGCAATCATGCATATAAGAGATCAAAGAAGACTCAAATAACTTTCATGGATAAAAACATAGATCTGATCATAAACTCAAAGTTCATCGGATCCCAACAAACACACTACAAAAAGAGTTACATCATATGGATCTCCAAGAGACCATTGTACTGAGAATCAAAAGAGAGAGAGAGAGAGAGACCAAGCCATCTAGCTACTAACTACGGACCCGTAGGTCTAAAAAGAACTATTCACGCATCATCGGAGAGGCACCAATGGACATGATGAACCCCTCCGTGATGGTGTCTAGATTGGATCTGGTGGTTTTGGAACTTGCGGCGGCTGGAATTGATTTTCGTCGACTCCCCTAGGGTTTCTGGAATATTGGGGTATTTATAGAGCAAAGAGGCGGTGCGGGAGGCCACCAAGGTGGGCACAACCCACCTGGGCGTGCCTGAGCCTCCAGGCGCACCCTGGTGGGTTGTGCCCCCCTCGGGGCACCCCCATGTGCTTTTCCGGTCCACTGGATGTTTTCTAATCCAAAAAAATCCACAAAAATTTTCGCTGCGCTTGGACTCCGTTTGGTATTGATTTCCTGCGATGTGAAAAACATGCAGAAAACTACAACTGGCACTTGGCACTATGTCAATAGGTTAGTACGAAAATATGTTATAAAATGACTATAAAATGATTGTAAAACATCCAAGAATGATAATATAACAGCATGGAACAATCAAAAATTATAGATACGTTGGAGATGTATCAAACACCAGCGCATCACCCTCGACGACTCTGAAGTGACCCGCACTCTAGCTAGGCGAGCATACCCAAACGCTGGCCCGAACTAGGTATCCACATATCACTCCCTTGTGCACTGTTTCGACGATGTTTGGATATCTTTTTACTACTCTCTTAGCTTACACGCCTATGCAACTCTAATTTTAACTCTTATTTCTTCTGGAGATATCATCTGAAACAAGCAAAACCATTTTTAGCAAGGCATGACAGCACTACGGGATCTGGTACACATCCTGCACACCGGTATAACCTTGTAAGTACCTGTCCTCCGGTACAACAACAAGGTTGATTCCTCTTATTTTATCAACCATTCGTCGTGTCAAAAATGTAGAGGGGGATGCAAGGAGCAAAAGGCTTGCACATCCAAGCAAGTGGTAACATGGACTTGTACATGGAACATCCCAAGCGCAAGCAGAGCTGGAGTGAGCCTGTACAACGAGCTAGCGTAAGTCCCTACATTTCATTTAATTCGTACTGGCCTGCGTGTATGATTTGTGTGCAGTGGCGGATCCACGAATTCAAGTTACCAGGGGCGAAAATTTAACTTAAAAATACGAAGGCACTTGCACTCCAGAAATCAACATAACTTGAGAAATGTGAAGCTACATGCACTTTGAAAACCAGCTAATGATCCAAAGTAGTTCCAGATTATAAAACACTAAATGATTTAAGCACCAAAAAATACAAAATGCAACATGGTGTACAAGGACTACTAACATGGATTGTACCTGCTTGAATTATTCATTCTCTGGCTGAAAATATCAAAGTGTAATTGCACCTATAACCTGTGTGCAAACTGCATATCAATATATCTATCCTGCACAAGTATGCCAATAGTTTCAAACAATAGATTAGGAAAGTATTTATGCTACGTTGTTATGATACGGGGACCTTCTGGTAGATGGCCTCGACGTTTCCTCAAGCCATGAAAATGTACTATAATTTGCTTGTCATGAATTCCTGCAAATCTCTCTCTTAACATAGCAGATCATCATTAGACACTGAATCCTTCAATGGGAGCTTGCAAAATGATTGCTTTAGATCCCTCATTAGACACTATATGTTCAGCACCATGAGCATGTAAAATGTTTGCATCAAATCATTCATTAGACACTTCAGGCTCAAGAACAACATGAGCTTGTATGTTTGCACTAGAAACTTGATTAGACACATCAGGTTCAGTCGGTTCAGTATTGATTGGGGGAGTTATAAAATAAGCAGAAATTGGTTTCATTTTCTTATAAATTCCCTACATACAAGAAGTTTTACAACACCGTCAGGTTTTTAACTATTGGCCAGAAATTGAACAGTTGAATTAGATATAATCAGGGATGTGATGTACCTGCTCATTGCGCATGCTGCTCTTAGTTGTGACTGTCCGTTTGCGCAAGCTCGATGCCATGCCCGTGCCGCCGCTGCCTCCCACGCAGGCTACACCCAGGGTTGGATCTTCATCTTCTTGTCCTTCCATTTGCTTGAAGCCCGGCAATCAACATCCAACGAGGGCGCGAGGAAGTGTTGTGTCGGTCTATCCAGCGGTGGCAAGGTTAGGAGCGAACCAAACCGGAGGCTGGAGCAAACAAATTGGGATTTTTCCTGCTGTAGATTGATATGGGAGGCGCTCGTTTGGGCCGTGAGCCTGCTATAGGGCCTGCCTTGCACTTACGTCATTGGCCCATCCAAACTGAAAAGTTTTTCTTTATTTTTTTACATTGCCTGCTCGTGCGCTGGGACGAACAAAACTAGCCTGGGCCAACCTAGATGACTCAAACTAGGTGCACACTTTCCAGCCACCCGAGGCGGCCGCCATACCATCCCCTACGGTGGCGTTGCCCCTTTTTGCGTGTATGATTGGGGTAGTAAATGTTGGAGATATGCCCTAGAGGCAATCATGTATGATGATATTTCCTATGTGTTTATGAATAAAGATAGTCCTTGGACATTATCAATGATGTGTATCAGCAAGTACGTGACTTGTTTGTGGGACTATGCATTGTATGATGACTGTCCTAAAAGGTCCCTAGTCGAAAGGGCTATGTGGACGCGCAGCCAACTAGACTAGGATATTACACGGTCGATGGCTTGGTCTCACTAGCCAAGGAGCATTGGATGCTAACCGGATAATATGGACTTGGAAAGGTCTGTTCGGATTCGATGTAGTCGGATCCGAGTCGAGATAAGGTCCGAGTCGGATAGACCCAACTATGAGATGCAGCTATATGTCATCTGTGAGTCTCTAGTACAACATACATTCTATGTCCTAAGACCTGAGCTGACACATGTACTCGGGATGGTGACAGACTTGCTTTGGGCCGACCAAACGCTACTCCATGACTGGGTAGTTACAAAGGTAGGTTTCAGGTTTGTCCAGTCCCATGCTGCGAGACATGGTCGAGCAAGATGGGATTTGCCTCTCCGATCAGGAGAGATATACTCTGGGCCCCTCGTGTGATCCGACCAGGATAAGCATGGCCATGCGACAGGGATTATGAGATAATCCGGTTTGTGGTCCGTATCACTGGAACGAGAAAGAGGTCGGGCTAGCATAAGGATGACAGTCTCGCCTTGAGCCCGACAACATATATCATGAGGCACAGGGAATAGAAGTGTGACATGTTGTACAGGTTCGCCCAACCAGCTTCATAGTCTGCTTGGTGGTCGGCACGCCTTGCTAGAGGCCGCTACCAACCGTGCAGGTCGGAGGTGATCCGAACTGCGACCAAGCCGACTTGAACCTAAGGGGTCGCGCGCTTAAGGGAAGGAACCTACGAGGTCGGTTGGTAGGACACTGGTCGGATGTGATCCGAACTAGACTAGGAACGTGACCGAGTAGACTTTGGGATTTAGGGTCCATGCGAGGCCCAAGTGTTGAGCCCGCGACGGACGCCTATATAAGGTGGAGGTGCGGCGCACTTATTTGGTTGATCGCTTCGGTGTTGCGACTAGGGTTTGCATGTGTTGCGAATAGCCACCTCCACTCGCCGCCGACTGTGTGATCAGACCTAGCAGTCCGCCGCACGGTGTTCCTCCTGCACGCGCGGATACCGTTAGAGGAGGTGCACTTGCACCGCTCCGGCGAACTTGTATGTGGGATCGGACGACCGACTGTTCGAGGGAGATCAGACGAGGAGGAGACGATCCACGCGGACGCGCTGCCCCAACCCTTCTTCCGCTGCACGGCACTGCGCGTCTAGTGGTAGCAAAACTATGATCCATCTCCCGTAACAGGTTCTTGGTTGTTCTGTGCGTAGGAATTTTAAATTTGCAGTCGATGCACCCTACCGTAGAACCCAACAGTGGTATCAGAGCCTCTGCTATAGGATTTGGATTCAGATCATATGCATATTAGATATGTGGAGGCGGCAGATGAGATCTGCTGTTGTTTATGAGATTGGCTATGTGCACGGTTGATGTGATCAACTGCACATGGGGATCATTGAGGCTATGTTTTTTGTCAATCGGGATCGATGAGGTCGTGACACGATCTACCCCTACCGGTCGGTCATCCGCCATCGGGGTTAACAGTGAAAGTAAATCCGAATCCGATTCGCGATAATCGATGAGATTGGTCAGATCAGAAAATTCGGCGTGATCGAAGTTCAGATGTGATCTGTGATTTCTGAAAATGTGTGCGTAGCGCCATGTATTTAGTACCCGACACACAAATCGATAGAATGCGATTCTATGCATAACTTTGTTTTGCAGGTTTGATGTGAATAGTATGGCTCATGTGTATGTGATGCATGTGTGTAATTTATACGTGGCACGCATGTCATGTTTGTCAGCCGGCAGGAGCCAAAGTGTTGTCATTATATTGTATAATGACCTGCGTGTTGACTTGTGACTCTATGTAAAATTCATTAATAGTTGTAGTAGTTGGATAATAGAGAGCAGGTTGGTGGCTTGGCGTCCCGGCATGACAAACAAGATGGAGTTCGTAAATGGTCATCGGAGTCGGAGCCGACCTGGAAGAACGTCCATGAAGGAGCCATACTATTTCACAATATGTGTTTGTTTGTGATTGTTATGCTTCTTTGTTTCTATGCATGTTAGAATGGTAGAAAGATCCCTCATGAATATCAAGCGAATTGCCATCCCCGATGTTGCACCTTCGCATGTCAAGTACGTCATGTAGTGGGCTCATAAAATTGGGGTGCTGCTAGGTGTCCTTGAACTGAAGGGTTCGTGTCGGACAGGGACATGCACTGCATCAGGTTAACTTGACAAGGCTATCAAAACGGTTTTGGGCCTTGTGGCAAAGAAGGTTGGGAGCCGGGGTATGAGATACCTTCCCGACCGACAGGAGTCGTATAGAGATACGATTAGAAAGGAGTTGCTTACCGGATAGGTATGTTGGCTAGCAGTGATGCTAAAGCTCACTAGTCGCATGCGCTAGTCGGATCCTGAATCACTTAGAGTTTGCGGAGGGATGCTGACTTCAGTGGGAGTATTTCTGTTTAGGCGAATTACTCTACATAAACACATTGCTTAGTGATTGCATATTTTCTGTTGTAGATCAACGGCATCACCTGCTCAACCCAACTTTGCATTGAAATCAATTCTGGAAAAGGATAAACTGAATGGAACAAACTTTACCACCTGGTATAGAAATCTGAGAATTGTTCTCAAGCACGATAAAAAGGAACATGTTCTAGAGGATCCACTTCCGGAGGAACCTGCCGATAATGCTAGTGCCACAAGTAAGAATGCCTACCAAAAACTTGTTGATGAATCAACGAAGATCAGCTGTCTGATGTTGGCTTGTATGGAGCCTGATTTGCAACAACATTTCGAAAATGTTGAGGCTTACGATATGATCGAGAGTCTCAAGAGCATGTTTCAGACACAGGCTAGGACCGAAAGGTTCAACGTCTGGCGATCCTTGATCGATTGCAAGCTGAAGGAAGGTGATCCATTGAGCCCACATGTGATCAAGATGATCGGATATGTGCAAGCTTTGGATCATTTGGGCTTCCCGCTCTTGGATGAGCTGGCTACTGATGCTGTTCTGGGTTCTCTTCCGCCCAGCTATGGGACGTTCATCTCGAACTATCGTATGCATGGCATGGATAAGAAGCTCACTGAATTGCATGGGATGCTCAAAGTGGCAGAGCAGGATATTTAAAAAGGGACGCATCAAGTGTTGATGGTGCACAAATCGGCTAAGTTTAAGAAGAGTTGGTCCAAGAAAAAGGCTAAGGCAAAGGGCACGGAGACGGTAACCTCCGCCGCTGTGCCAAAGTCTGGACCGGACTCGAAGACCGTTTGCTTTCACTACAAGGAGACCGGTCACTGGAAGAGGAACTGTAGCAAGTGGCTTGCAGAGCATGGCAAGAAGGCCAGAAATGCTTCTTCAGGCAAAGGTACACTTGTTGCATACGTTATAGACATTTACCTTGTTGACATACCTAGTAGCTCTTGGGTATTTGATACCGGATTGGTTGTTCATATTTGCAACTCGCTGTAGGGGCTGGTAAGAACTAGGCGTGTGGCACAAGGGGAGATTGACATCAGGGTCAGCAACAAAGCAAGAGTTGCTACGTTGGAGGTTGGCATGATGCATCTCCAGCTTCCTTCCGGATTCATAATGGAATTGAATAATTGTTATTACATTCCTGCACTTAGTCGGAACATTATTTCTGCCTCATGTTTGATGAGTCAAGGTTATGAATTCAATTTAAAGGACAATGGTTGTTCAATATTTTTGAATGGTATGTTCCACGGCTATGCACCTATTGTTGATGGGCTATTTATATTGAATCTAGAACAGGAACCGGTCTATAACGTGAATATCAAGAGGCATAAGCCTAATGAGATAAATCCGACATACTTCTGGCATTGCCGGCTTGGACACATTAGTCTGAAACGCATGAAGAAGCTCCATGATGATGGGCTCCTAACTTCGTCCGACTTCGGGTCGTTCGAGACATGTGAATCATGCTTGCTCGGCAAGATGACTAAGTCTTCTTTCGCAAAGAATTGCGAGAGGGCGTCTGAGCTATTGGAACTCATACATAGTGATGTGTGTGGTCCAATGAGCACAACTGCCAGAGGTGGCTATCAGTACTTCGTGAATTTAACTGACGACTTGAGTAGATATGGATATATCTATTTGATGAGGCACAAGTCGGAGACTTTTGAAAAGTTCAAAGAGTTTCAGAACAAGGTTGAAAATCAGCTAGGCAAGACTATAAAGCTTCTGCGATCTGATCGTGGAGGTGAGTACATGAGCCAGGAGTTTGATGATCATCTGAAAATCCAAGGTATAGTACCTCAGCTCACACCTCCGGGTACGCCACAGAGAAACGACGTGTCGGAACGGAGGAATAGGACCTTGTTGGACATGGTCCGGTCTATGATGAGCAAATCGGATTTACCCTTGTCATTTTGGGGATACGCTCTAGAAACTGCAGCTTTCACACTTAACAGGGTACCATCAAAATCCGTAGACAAGACACCACATGAGATGTGGACCGGGAAGAGTCCCAGTTTGTCTTTTCTAAAGATTTGGGGTTGTAAAGCATTTGTCAAGCGACTTATGTCAGACAAGCTTACACCTAAATCGGATAAATGCATATTCGTGGGATATCCAAGGGAAACCTTGGGATATAGCTTCTACAACCGGGAAGAGAACAAAATGTTTGTTGCTCGGAACGGGTTTTTCCTTGAGAAAGAGTTTCTCAGTCGGGAGGCCAGTGGGAGGACGGTTTGACTCGAAGAAATTCGAGGACTACTCGGGGACGGCTCGGCTGGTGATGAGATCATACCGGAGTCAGTCAGGGAACCTGTAGTGGAAGCGGCACCGGAACCACGGAGGTCAGAAAGATTACACAGAGTGCGTGATGTATTGTTGCTAGAAAGCGATGAGCCGACCACATATGCGGAAGCGATGGTGAGCCCAGATTCCGAGGCATGGCTGGAGGCCATGAGATAAGAGTTAAAGTCCATGGATGAGAATCAAGTCTGGGACTTGGTTGATCTGCCACCTGGCGTAACTGCCATTGGTTGCAAATGGGTCTTTAAGAAGAAAACCGATGTGGATGGAAATGTTCAGATCCACAAAGCTTGGCTTGTCGCTAAAGGTTATGGGAAAGTTCAAGGAATTGACTACGACGAGACTTACTCGCAGGTAGCGATGCCGAAGTCGGTAAGGATCATACTAGCTATAGCTGCATATTTCGATTACGAGATATGGCAGATGGATGTCAAAACGGCTTTCCTTCACGGAAATTTAACCGAGGACATGTATATGATACAACCTGAGGGTTTTGTCGATCCGACTAGCACTAGTAAGGTATGCAAGCTCAAGAGATCCATTTATGGGTTGAAGCAAGCATCTCGGAGTTGGAACATTCGTTTTGATGAGGTCATCACTGGTCTTGGTTTCATCAAAAGCGAAGAGGACTCTTGTTTATATAAGAAGTTAAGTGGGAGCTTGATAGTGTTTTTGATCTTGTATGTGGATGACATACTACTGATCGGAAACGATGTTTTGATGTTGAACTCGGTCAAGACCTTGGTGAGGCAGTGTATATTTTAGGCATTAAGATCTATAGAGATAGATCGAGGAGGCTGCTTGGCTTAAGCCAGAGCACGTACAAAGATAAAGTGTTGAAGCGGTTCAACATGAGTGAGGCGAAGAAAGGGTTCTTACCACTCTCACATGGTATAAGGCTAAGCGAGACTCAGAGTCCTTCGACATCTGATGAGCGAAGCAGGATGAGTAGGATTCCGTATGCCTCGGCAATCGGATCCATCATGTATGCCATGATATGTACAAGGCCTGATGTTGCTTTTTCAATAAGCCTAACAAGCAGATACTAGGCCAACCCAGGTGAGAGTCACTGGGCAGCGGTAAAGACTATTTTGAAGTACCTAAAAAGGACTAAAGAGATGTTCCTAGTTTATGGAGGTGAGGAAGAGCTCGTCGTAAGGGGTTACGCCGATGCTAGTTTCCAAACCGACAGAGATGATTGTCGATCACAGTCTGGATTCGTGTACGTCCTGAACGGAGGAGCAGTGCACTGGATGAGTTCCAAGCAGGATACGGTGGCCGATTCTACCATAGAAGCCGAATACATTGCGGCTTGTGAAGCTGCAAAGGAAGGTGTTTGGATCCGGCTTTTTCCGGATGATCTTGGTATTTTCCCAACCTCGGTGAAACCGTTGGACCTTTATTGTGATAATTTTGGTGCCATCGCACAAGCTAAGGAGCCGAGGAATCACCACAAGGTCAGGCACATAGACCGGAAATATCACCTGATACGAAAGATCATAAAGAATGGTGATGTAGAGTTATGCAAGATTCACACGGATGCAAATGTTGCAGATCCGTTGACTAAACCGCTTCGACAACCCAAGCATGAGGGGCACGTTAGAGCTATGGGCATTCAATGTCTATTTGATTGACTCTAGTGCAAGTGGGAGACTGTTGGAGATATGCCCTAGAGGCAATCATGTATGATGATATTTCCTATGTGTTTATGAATAAAGATAGTCCTTGGACATTATCAATGATGTGTATCAGCAAGTACATGACTTGTTTGTGGGACTATGCATTGTATGATGACTGTCC
Organism: Triticum dicoccoides; assembly: GCF_002162155.2. NCBI lineage: Eukaryota > Viridiplantae > Streptophyta > Magnoliopsida > Poales > Poaceae > Triticum > Triticum dicoccoides. The sequence goes on from NC_041387.1 coordinate 414,057,784, forward strand.
TAAAAGGTCCCTAGTCGAAAGGGCTGTGTGGACGCGCAGCCGACTAGACTAGCATATGACACGGCCGATGGCATGGTCTCACTAACCATGGAGCATTGGATGCTAACCGGATAATATGGACTTGGAAAGGTCTGTTCGGATTCGACGTAGTCGGATCCGAGTCGAGATAAGGTCTGAGTCGGACAGACCCAACTATGAGACGCAGCAATATGTCATCTGTGAGTCTGTAGTACAACATACATTCTATGTCCTAAGACCTGAGCTGACGCATGTACTCGGGATGGTGACAGACTTGCTTTGGGCCGACCAAACGCTACTCCGTGACTGGGTAGTTACAAAGGTAGGTTTTGGGTTTGTCCAGTCCCATGCTGCGAGACATGGTCGAGCAAGATGGGATTTGCCCCTCTGATCAGGAGAGATATACTCTGGGCCCCTCGTGTGATCCGACCAGGATAAGCATGGCCATGCGACAGGGATTATGAGATAATCCGGTTTGTGGTCCGTATCACTGGAACAAGAAAGAGGCCGGGCTAGCACACGGATGACAATCTCGCCTTGAGCCCGACAACATATATCGTGAGGCAAAGGGAATAGAAGTGTGACATGTTATACAGGTTCGCCTAACCAGCTTCATAGTCTGCTTGGTGGTTGGCACGCCTTGCTAGAGGCCGCTACCAACCGTGCAGGTCGGAGGTGATCCGAACTGCGACCAAGCCGGCTTGAACCTAAGGGGTCGCGCACTTAAGGGAAGGAACCTACGAGGTCGGTTCGTAGGACACTGGTCGGATGTGATCCGAACTAGACTAGGAACGTGACCGAGTAGACTTTGGGCTTTAGGGTCCGTGCGAGGCCCAAGTGTTGAGCCCGCGACGGACGCCTATATAAGGTGGAGGTGCAGCGCACTTATTTGGTTGATCGCTTCGGCGTTGCAACTAGGGTTTGCATGTGTTGCGAATAGCCACCTCCACTCGCTGCCGACTGTGTGATCGGACCTAGCAGTCCGCCGCACGGTGTTCCTCCTGCACGCGCGGATACCGTTAGAGGCGGTGCACTTACGCCGCTCCGACGAACTTGTATGTGGTATCGGACGACCGGCTGTTCGAGGGAGATCGGACGAGGAGGAGACGATCCACGCGGACGCGCTGCCCCAACTCTTCTTCCACTGCATGGCACTGCACATCTAGTGGTAACAAACTGTGATCCATCTCCGGTAACAGGTTCTTGGTTGTTCTGCGCGTAGGAATTTTAAATTTGCAGTCGACGCACCCTACCGTAGAACCCAATAGTAAAAAATATTCCAGTGGCACTTTTGATTTACCCACAGAATGGTTGAATTGCTTGTTTCTATGAATTGAGTTCGCCAATAATGTGAAGGATGTGTGTCTTCTTATCCTATTGTAGATTTCTTAGATCTCGATATGCCAAATGTAATCACATGAAATATACAGTAAAAGTCAGTGTGATGTGTGTTGCTACAACTAGTCTGACAACCCATCCTCATGTAACATATCAAGGACGCACCATCTTATCAGTTTAACCATTCGACTTACCAATGCAATGTGGGAAGAAAGAAGTACTGGGACTGCGTATCCAAGCAATTGATGCCATGGACTCCTTCGTAGAACCTTGTAAGCGAAAAAGAAGTTGTAGTGTGCGTGTACAAAGAGCTAGCATAAGTTCAGTTGCCTGCTTCTCTGAATTTTAGTTAGCCACTTACTGCAAAATTGTTCAATTATGTTGCTTGGGTTAATTTAGTTTACTACAGATTACATAATGCCATATCTTGTTAATCCTATTATAGACTGCGCCTATCTATATGTTTGATACTTATTGTTAAGAATTACCTATTTGCCTAAACTTAAATAGCTACTTAAGCACGTAGATAGCTGGTCATATGTACTTCTAGAGTGCAGCAGAATTCAC
>NC_041387.1:414059941-414124361 GCF_002162155.2 Triticum dicoccoides
AGAAGTCTATGTTGCTGGTAAATGGTGCCGACTTGTTACTTTAATACATTGCCAAGAACTTGTTAGTTTTACTAGTTCATGTGTAATTATATATGTTGCTAGAACTGGTTAGTTTTACTAGTTTGATGTTAGTTTCTTATGGCTCTTGTAACACTTTATTTATGATTGCTAACATTCAAGTTTGCAGGATCCAACAGAAACTCCGTTGGCACAACAGGTATGTTTTCAAAAACTTCCTCATTTACCTGGTTTGCTGCTGTAACTTGTTGCTGTAATCATCTTACCGACTTCAAGTTTTCGGGATCCAATTGGAAGTCCAATTACACAGCAGGTACATTTTCAAAAATATATTTGTGTAACAGGTTTGCTGCTGTAACTTGTTGCTCTAATCAAGTTACTGACTACGGGATACAAGAAAAACTCCAATGCCACAATAGGTTCCTTTTGCAAAACTTTTTTGTTTAACTGCTTTGTTGCTGCAACCAGTTGTTCTAATCATGTTATTGGCTACTCCAATTTTCAGGATCCAAGAGAAACTCCAATGCCACAACAGGTACCTTTTGCAAAACTTGTTTGTTTAACTGCTTTGCTACTGCAACTAGTTACAATGATGTTAATAACTACTTTTCAGCATCCAATTGAAACTCTTTAATTCCTTGTTTCTTTAACTGGTTTGTTGTTCTAACTCCCAGTTGAGATGTTTTGCTAACTTCAACTTTTCGGAATCCAATTGGAACTTTAATGGCAAAACAAGTTAGCCCAAGATCAAAGAGCGAGGTCCCCATGGACATTGTTTCATCCCACAGCAGTGGCACCGGCCCAATCGTGCATCATGAATTGCCAACTGTTGGTGCTCTAGAAGCTAAACTATTGGTAGAAAGAGATTCTGTGTCTGCACTTAGAGATGAAGTTGACATGTTGAGGAAGCAAATGGCACAATCACAAGCAGTACACAAGACAACCATTAAATATTTGGTGGATTTCAAAATGAAGCAAGCTGAGACTGACCGCATCGTTAAGGTCCTGAAGGAAAAAAGGAAATTAAATTCCCACTTCATACATGAAATGTTTTTTTCATCGCTGAATAACCCTTGTGTTGTTTGTTCATGTAATCGATCATACCATTTGTTTTAGAGATCATGTAGTAGTTGTTTTTTATTATTTGGTTTGTAACTTTTTGTAACGCCCCGGATACAACTTTCCATATTCGTAACTCCAACTCTTGCCTTTTCCGGAGATGCAATATGATATTTCCTTCGTGGTTGGGTTTTTGTCTTTTGTTTTGCATTTTGTTCATGTCTTGCATTTCATATCATAGCATCATGCGCATTGCATCTGCATGTTTTCATAAAACTCGCAGTCGTTCGTACTTGTCGCTCCTCTCCTTGTCTCCGTGGCATGTCGTCACCGCTTGTCTTCGTTGACCGTTCTGAGACCAACCACCCACTCTCACGCGATCGCCTTGTTCCTCTGCACAGCGCTCCGACCCCCTATTGCGTGCGTCCGAAAACTATCCCGAACCCGACCCGCACAGTCATGACCGTTGAGTCCGGATCATCCCCAAACATCTATAAAACATCTCCATTTTCGTATTTGGACCTCCCTAACGTAATTTCTCTACCATCCGATTTCGATCGTAGGGACTAGATAGCCCCTAAGCTAACCCTTCCTATAAATAGACCCCTAACCCTAAATTTTAGGGATCCTGTCCCATCCACCCACTCCCGAGCGCCGCCACTCTTCCTGTCCCTTCCTCATCGGGATCCTCCCCGATCCAAAAATCCTCTCCAAGCCGATCGGCCTCAAGGCCCAAAGTGAGCAGCCCAGTCCCAGCAGATCTGGCCCGTGTCATGTTTTTTTCAGTTCTGCGAATTTAGCATTATCCAGTGAATTACCTGTTTTGCAGAAACCCCCTTGCACTTCATGCATAGAATAACTCATGATCTGGGCATCATATGTAAAAACTTTATATATGTAAAATGCTTAGAATTTCATCTAGTATGACATTATGCCACTTTCATCCATGTTTAAAATGTTTAAAATGATGTTTGTTTAAATTGGCCTAAATGCCATGTTAAAAAGATTTATTTCATAACTAAATAACCATAGCTCCATTTTAAATAAACCTTATATGTAAATGGGGTGGAAAATGGCTAGTTTAAGATGATCCACTTCATTTTCCTGTTTAACAACCTTAAAATATGGCTTAGGGCAAAACAGTACCGAATCTAAAATATGCACATGGGGATTTTCCGGAATTGTTGTTTGTTGCTCCGGCCTCATATAAACTTGCCTAGATAGGTAGTTTTCTTATGCTTCACCTCTTGCCATGTTTAACAACATTTAATATTGTTGGGTAGCCTCAAGATCGAACTAAATAAATGTTGTGAAGTTTCGCCAATATTCAACTCGTTGCATATTGAGCTCCACTTAACTTGTAGTATTGCTTGTTGCATTTTGCCATGCCATGCCATGCTATTTAAACCGTACATGCATCATACTTGAATTATGCATCATGCCATGTTTATGCTTGTGCATTTACCATGTCGTTTGTTTCTTTCCGGTGTTGCTTCTTAGTTCCGGTAATGTTGCAATTGTGAGGATTCGTTCGACTACTCCCGTTCGTCTTCGTCATGGACTCGTTCTTCTTCCTAGCGGGATTTCAGGCAAGATGACCGTCACCTTGGATCTCATTACTATCATTGCTATGCTAGTTGCTTCGTTCTATCGCTATGCTGCGCTTCCTATCACTTGTTCTTCAAGCCTGCCAATTTGCCATGTCAGCCTCTAACCTTTTCACCCTTCCTAGCAAACCGTTGCTTGGCTATGTTACCGCTTTTGCTCAGCCCCTCTTATAGCGTTGTTAGTTGCAGGTGAACTTGAAGATTGCTCCATGATGGACAGGTTTATGTTGGGATATCACAATATCTCTTATTTAATTAATGCATCTATATACTTGGTAAAGGGTCATCTTTATTTTAGCCCCCCCAACCGGGCCAGTGCTTCTCTAAGTGCTGGTCCGAACCGAGCAGCCTGCGGGGCCACCTCGGGGAAACTCGAGGTCTGGTTTTACTCGTAGCTTGACTTATCCGGTGTTGCCCTGAGAACGAGATATGTGCAGCTCCTATCGGGATTGTCGGCGCATCGGGCAGCTTTGCTGGTCTTGTTTTACCATTGTTGAAATGTCTTGTAAACCAGGATTCCGAGACTGATCGGGTCTTCCTGGGAGAAGAAATATCCTTCGTTGACCGTGAGAGCTTGTGATGGGCTAAGTTGGGACACCCCTGCAGGGTATAAACTTTCGAGAGCCGTGCCCGCGGTTATGTGGCAGATGGGAATTTGTTAATGTCCGGTTGTAGATAACTTGACACCAGATTCGAATTAAAATGCATCAACCGTGTGTGTAGCCGTGATGGTCTCTTTTCGGCGGAGTCCGGGAAGTGAACACGGTTCTTGGGTTATGTTTGACGTACGTAGGAGTTCAGGATCACTTCTTGATCATTGCTAGCTTCACGACCGTTCCGTTTGCCTCTCTTCTCGCTCTTATTTGCGTAAGTTAGCCACCATATCATGCTTAGTCACTGCTGCAACCTCACCACTTATCCATTCCTTACCCATTAAGCTTTGCTAGTCTTGATACCCATGGTAATGGGATTGCTGAGTCCTCGTGGCTCACAGTTTACTACAACAAGAGTTGCAGGTACAGGTTTGCGATGATCATGACGCGAGAGTGATGTTTGCTTGTTTTGGAGTTCTTCTTCTGCTTCTTCTTTGATCAGGGGATAGGTTCCAGGTCGGCAGCCTAGGCTAGCAGGGTGGATGTCGTTTGAGTTTCTGTTTGTGTTTTCATCCATAGTCGGATGTTGCTCTTTTGTTTTGTGATGTTGTATTCATGTGGCATTGTATGCCTTTTGTATGTATCCCCATCTATTATGTAATGTTGATGTAATGATATCCACCTTGCAAAAGCATATCAATATGCGATTCTATCCTTGGTGGGACCTTCGAGTCTCTTTAGGATAGTATCGCATATTGGGCATGACAAGTTGGTATCAGAGCCTCGACCGACCATAGGAGCCCCCTTGATTGTTGGTCGTTGTTGAGTCTAGAAGAAAACTATTTTGAGTCTTAGGATTATATATATCGGAGAGTTGGATTCTTTTTACTCCTCAGCCCCCTTCGTCGCTCTGGTGAGGACTCTCGACGTAGATGTTTTGTCTTTCCTCCCCTCAATTTTTCACAATTTTTTTAGGATCATGCGGGTATCTTGGGATTGTTCTGATATTCTTGTGACGAGAACATTGTTCTTGGTGCCTCCTAACATTTAGGGGTTGTGGCAGTGTCCCGGGGAGTTGAGCTCCGAGGTGTTGTCGTCATAATTTTATCGTTGTAGTTCTGGAATACCTGAGTTTTGCCGACATCGAAAATCTCTTTTATGCAGTTGTTGGTGAGATAACCTCGACGCCCCCCAGTACTGGGGAGTTCGGGAGTATTGCCATAGCTCGTATAACGGATGCTTTTCGAAGGTTGAGGTACACGATTTCCGGAGTTTTCTTGGTTATGTGTTGACGAATGGATACAGCTGGATGTAGGGATTGTTAGTTTGGGTGAGATATATTGCTTCCCCTGTATCCCCAACACCATATTGCATAACCAGAAAGTTTCAGGAGTTTATAGGTGGGAATTCAAGTAGCTCCTAGAATATCTTTCCGACAGATGCATGATATGAGATTGGGGTTCGACGTCTAGTGGTCCGCCTATCCACAGTCGTTTTTACAGTGGTCTCGTTGTGTCTTAAAGAGCCCTTGGCTATGCTGGTTCGGGGACACTTCATATGTCATGTGCATTGCCTTGTACATGATGGTGTTGTACGATCGAGCCCGTGTGGGCCCCACCACAAAAACTTCGGATGAAATCTCTATCATATATTTGTTCCGGCTTATTCTGCAAGCCAAATCCTTTGTTTTGTTTTATTTGTGGTATTCGAGTTGCTTCAAAGTCAAATGTTGAATCCATACCTTTTCTAAACGGTGTTCTCATATTTCTATGGGAGTACTAATCCTTCTTGATCACTGAGGTTGTCATGTCAACTCTTTCCAACCGGTGTGCTTCTCTTCAAGTGGATCCGATCATTTCAACATCCGCAAGATCAATTCTAAGTTTTCTCAACGGTATCTATTCCATCTTCCCCAAGTTGCCTTCGTTTTCCCGCCCTCCCACCCTTTTTCTTCAAGGACTCAGATTTCTTAATCATGTATCCTTTTATTTGTGGGAACTCTCTTCATTCTTTTCTTTCAATGTTCTTATCTGGTGATTTCCGATGAAGATGCTCAACAGTTTCAAGTTCATCATCCTTCATTGTTGTTTCTTCTCCGGTGGATCCAATTCAAGCTTTCGATATTCATCATATTCCTTTCCTCGTTTCTAATGCTTTCTCATGCCGATGCACCTCTTAATCATTCACTTCTTCCTATTCATTTGTTCTGGAGTGCTGAAGATATCTCACAATACTTGTGTTTCCATTCTCAATCCGTTCAAGATATCTCGAGATTGTTATCTCATTCAAGCCATTTAATTCTACCGGTGCAATCTTTATTTCAAGCAATCATTTCCAACGGTGTTTTCTTTTGAGTGCGCCGTAACCCACAAGTCTTTTCCCAGGATCTTACCTGACTCTTCAAATTATCAGGAGCGATTCTCAAATTCATTTCCAAGTTTGACGTAAGAATGAATTTTCATCAGTCACATGCCTTCTCCAAGGTCGTTTTCAAATTCTTTTCATCTTTGGCTCAACCTTTCCTCTTTTAATTCTCCCGGAGTATCTCAACAATTCATGGTGGTTCTCATCATCATTCTCAACATTTGAAGACCGAAGAAGGATTTCTCTTAAATCTTGGTCCATTCTCTTGAATATTCATGGTTCGAGCTTCATGCTATCCTCATAATTGTTTTGATTGTGACAATTCTTTTCTTACCATTCGGAGCATTTCATGAGTTGTTTCCATTTCTTTACTCCGAAGGCCATCATGTCATAATTCTTCATTCGCAGTGTGTAGCTATCATTCTCCAAATCTTACCGGTGCATCGTTCAAATACCCTCTAATCAGTTCATGATTTCTTTGTTCTCATGTATTTAAATACCCTCAAGTATCTTCATTCGTTTTCCAATTCTTCCCGGTGAATTGTGCCTTTGCTATGTTCATTTTCAATTCTTATGGTGGTTCTTTCAAGATTCTTTTTCTTTGATTATCATATTAATTCATTCGTTCTTTCCAATCCTACCGGTGGTTCATGAAGACTTTCTCAAGTTTTGCGCTATACCCCCCCCCCCCTTAATCCTTTTCAAGAAGAATAAGTAGTATGCAAAATCCACTGCATGTCATCAATTTAATTTTAGGAAGGATAAGCATACAATAAATCTTATTCTTATTTCATCCAAGCAAGTAATCCCTCCCTTAGAGTTTGTTCTTCATGAATAAATTCTAGTTCCAAGTGTTTTCATCTTTTCTTTTCGGGAGCTCAAAATTACTCGGCCATTTCGTCGAAACCCCCATCTAAATCATCGCAAGGCTTTAGTCTTATTCTTTTCATCCTTCATTCCTATATCATCATCTTTTGTCAGCGGAGTTATTCATGGTGGTTCTTCATGATTTAATTCATTCTTCAAGAGTTCATCAAGATTTTGTTGGTGGAGTTCAAGTATCTTTTCCTCTTGCATCTCGAGGTGCAATTAATTCTCTGTATTCTTTTGAAGTGGAGTTTTGCATTTCTTCGGCTTTCTCGGCTATTCTAGCACTTCCATTTGTGGTCGGTTATCATCTCATAATTTCTGAGATGTTATCCATAAGTCCACAACAAGCTTATTCTCTCGTTGTTGATTTGCTCAAGAACTCCGTTCTAACCCTCTTCTAAGGATGCGATCGAATTCATTCGTGGTGGAAGTTGTTCTTCTCTTATCCGTTCTTTTCATTCCATTCTTTCAATTGTTCCGGAGGCATCGCATTGTTCATCTCGTCAAGTGCCATCCCATCTTGTGGAGTTCATGTTCTATTCCTTCCATTTTCAGCCGGAGTGCTGCCCAAATTATATCAATCTTATTCCTTCTCTATCTAGTTTTAACCGGAGTGGTTTCAATATCTATCTTATCACTAAACCTCTTGGTTCTCGTCGTATCCCTTGTTCCTCTTTTCTAAGGGAGTGTTTTCAACTTTGTTCATCTTTGTTGTTTTCTTGCTTTCATTTTGCTCAACCTCTCAAGGTTCATGGTTTCACTCGTTTGTCGAAGAAGCAACTTAGTTTACCTCTTATCTTCCTCTTCCTTTTCCCTCCGGTGCCATCCTAGATCTCGGGACGAGATCCTCTCGTAGTGGTGGAGTGTTGTAACGCCCCGGAAACAACTTTCCATATTCGTAACTCCAACTCTTGCCTTCTTTGGAGATGCGATATGATATTTCCTTCGTGGTTGGGTGTTTGTCTTTTGTTTTGCATTTTGTTCATGTCTTGCATTTCATATCATAGCATCATGCGCGTTGCATCTGCATGTTTTCATAAAACTCACAGCCGTTCGTACTTGTCGCTCCTCTCCTTGTCTCCGTGGCATGTCGTCACCGCTTGTCTTCGTTGACCGTTCTGAGACCAACCACCCACTCTCACGCGATAGCCTTGTTCCTCTGCACAGCGCTCTGACCCCCTCTTGCGCGCGTCCGAAAATTGTCCCGGACCCGACCCGCACAGTCATGACCGTTGAGTCCGGATCATCCCCAAACATCTATAAAACATCTCCATTTTCGTATTTGGACCTCCCTAACGTAATTTCTCTACCGTACGATTTCGATCGTAGGGACTAGATAGCCCCTAAGCTAACCCTTCCTATAAATAGACCCCTAACCCTAAATTTTAGGGATCCTGTCCCATCCACCCACTCCCGAGCGCCGCCACTCTTCCTGTCCCTTCCTCGTCGGGATCCTCCCCGATCCAAAAATCCTCTCCAAGCCGATCGGCCTCAAGGCCCAAAGTGAGCAGCCCAGTCCCAGCAGATCTGGCCCGTGTCATGTTTTTTTCAGTTCCGCGAATTTAGCATTATCCAGTGAATTACCTGTTTTGCAGAAACCCCCTTGCACTTCATGCATAGAATAACTCATGATCTGTGCATCATATGTAAAAACTTTATATATGCAAAATGCTTAGAATTTCATCTAGTTTCACATTATGCCACTTTCATCCATGTTTAAAATGATGTTTGTTTAAATTGGCCTAAATGCCATGTTAAAATGATTTATTTCATAACTAAATAACCGTAGCTCCATTTTAAATAAACCTTATATGTAAATGGGGTGGAAAATGGCTAGTTTAACATGGCCCACTTCATTTTCCTGTTTAACAACCTTAAAATATGGTTTAGGGCGGAACAGTACCGAATCTAAAATATGCACATGGGGATTTTCTGGAATTGTTGTTTGTTGCTCCGGTCTCATATAAACTTGCCTAGATAGGTAGTTTTCTTATGCTTCACCTTTTGCCATGTTTAACAACATTTAATATTGTTGGGTAGCCTAACCAAGATCGAACTAAATAAATGTTGTGAAGTTTCGCCAATATGCAACTCGTTGCATATTGAGCTCCACTTAACTTGTAGTATTGCTTGTTGCATTTTGCCATCACATGCCATGCTATTTAAACCGGACATGCATCATACTTGAATTGTGCATCATGCCATGTTTATGCTTGTGCATTTACCATGTCGTTTGTTTCTTTCCGGTGTTGCTTCTTAGTTCCGGTAATGTTGCAATTGTGAGGATTCGTTCGACTACTCCCGTTTGTCTTCTTCATGGACTCGTTCTTCTTCCTAGCGGGATTTCAGGCAAGATGACCGTCACCTTGGATCTCATTACTATCATTGCTATGCTAGTTGCTTCGTTCTATCGCTATGCTGCGCTTCCTATCACTTGTTCTTCAAGCCTGCCAATTTGCCATGTTAGCCTCTAACCTTATCACCCTTTCTAGCAAACCGTTGCTTGGCTATGTTACCGATTTTGCTCAGCCCCTCTTATAGTGTTGTTAGTTGCAGGTGAAGTTGAAGATTGCTCCATGATGGACAGGTTTATGTTGGGATATCACAATATCTCTTATTTAATTAATGCATCTATATACTTGGTAAAGGGTGGAAGGCTCGGCTTTATGTCTGGTGTTTTGTTCCACTCTTGCCGCTCTAGATTCCGTCATACCGGTGTTATGTTCCCGGATTTTGTGTTCCTTGCGCGGTTGGGAGATTTATGGGACCCCCTCGACAGTTCGCTTTGAATAAAACTCCTCTAGCAAGACCCAACCTTTGTTTTACCATTTGCCTCACCACCACCTATACCCTTCCCTTGGGTCGGCCAACCCGAGGGTCATCTTTATTTTAGCCCCCCCCCCCCCGGGGCCAGTGCTTCTCTAAGTGTTGGTCCGAACCGAGCAGCCTGCGGGGCCACCTCAGGGAAACTCGAGGTCTAGTTTTACTCGTAGCTTGACTTATCCGGTGTTGCCCTGAGAACGAGATATGTGCAGCTCCTATCGGGATTGTCGGTGGATCAGGCGGCTTTGCTGGTCTTGTTTTACCATTGTCGAAATGTCTTGTAAACCGGGATTCCGAGACTGATCGGGTCTTCCTAGGAGAAGGAATATCCTTCGTTGACCGTGAGAGCTTGTGATGGGCTAAGTTGGGACACCCCTACAGGTTATAAACTTTCGAGAGCCGTGCCTGCGGTTATGTGGCAGATGGGAATTTGTTAATGTCCGTTTGTAGATTACTTGACACTAGATTTGAATTAAAATGTATCAACCGTGTGTGTAGCCGTGATGGTATCTTTTCGGCGGAGTCCGGGAAGTGAACACGGTCTTTGGGTTATGTTTGACGTAAGTAGGAGTGCAGGATCACTTCTTGGCCATTGCTAGTTGGCGACCGTTCCGCTTGCTCTCTTCTCGCTCTTATTTGCGTAAGTTAGCCACCATATCATGCTTAGTTGCTGCTGCAACCTCACCACTTATCCATTCCTTACCCATTAAGCTTTGCTAGTCTTGATACCCATGGTAATGGGATTGCTGAGTCCTCGTGGCTCACAGTTTACTACAACAAGAGTTGCAGGTACAGGTTTGCGATGATCATGACGCGAGAGCGATGCTTGCTTGTTTTGGAGTTCTTCTTCTGCTTCTTCTTCGATCAGGGGATAGGTTCCAGGTCGGCAGCCTGGGCTAGCAGGGTGGATGTCGTTTGAGTTTCTATTTGTGTTTTCATCCGTAGTCGGATGTTGCTCTTATATTTTGTGATGTTGTATTCATGTGGCATTGTATGCCTTTTGTATGTATCCCCATCTATTATGTAATGTTGATGTAATGATATCCACCTTGCAAAAGCGTATCAATATGCGGTTCTATCCTTGGTGGGACCTTCGAGTCTCCTTAGGATAGTATCGCATATTGGGCGTGACACTTTTTTGGAGCACGGGTCTGTATTAATTGATAAGACTCTGAGGCATTTCATTTCAATTGATGTACCAGACCTACAAATATGCCAATCGGGTTGAATGTACATTCAACAATAATAGTAGTATAGATGGTCCTTAAGTGGCACGCATCTGAAAGGGCCAAGATGTTGTATTAGCTGCGCTAAAAAATGATGCTCTTCTGGCAAAAAAAGTACAGCAGCCTGGCTTATGTATATTAGTTGATATTATTGATCCATATACTCTATTAGTGTTTTTATGTCTGTTAATTTTGTACATTATTGGTTGATTGACTCGGTATTTTGAATCTTGAGACATCGCTTGTGTACATATCTAAATGGGACACATTATGCTGCGTGTGACACTTGAGTTGGACATAAAGTGGTTTCAAATATTCGAATTCACCTTAAACCGGATTCTAGCTTCTGAATTCGAGTATCAGCATTTCTAAATCATATTCATATATGACAGTGGAATACATATTTGTTGTGCTTGAAGATATATAAAAGCACATAGAATGATTTATAAAGATTCATATAAGAATACAAAATGGATTCAAATTTAGTTGCCAGGGTAAACGTGGATGCTTATTGTCCCAAAATTCGAAAGAGGTGGCAAAATATCCACTCCCATGATGGCTCCCCGAAGCCAGTGTTCGCAAGATGGAAATTACTGTCTACCCCTTACATGGACAATCCATCGGCCCAATTTCCACTGCTCTCAATAGGGGTAGGTTAGTAACTTCAATTAGACGTGACACGACCGCCTCTGAGCCCATTCAGACATGGTGGACGCCAAACGTGGGTGGCAAAACACATTTGATTCAAGCTCGTCCGAAAGACCTCTATCTCTCCCTCCATTTCCCCATTCATACACGGTGGGCGGCAAAACAAACTCGACTCGGCCAAAATCGATGTAGGCAAATATTTTCAATAGGGGCAGGTTTGTAACTTCACTCAGACGTGATGCAACTGCCCTACCTGTCAGCCCCGTTCATACACCATGGGTGCCAACCGTGGGCGCCAAAACACCCTCTCCTCGCCTGAAATCGCTCTGGGCAAATATTGGGGAGATGCGAGATTACAGTCCTATCCCCAACCTACGAGACGTCCAAACTTTAAACAAGCGCTAAGTTCATAACTTTCCCATATTTTAGACATGCGCGTCCCGGAAACATGGTTCCATGTACCCTCTCCCTCCATTTTCGCATGCATACACCGTCCGTGCTAGAACACCATCCCCACACCAGCCTCCTCTGTTCGCCACCCCATCCATCACCGTCGTCCTCCACCCCATCCATCGTCGCTATCCTCCACCATGCCGGAGTGCCTACCAAGACTGCATCGTCCATTGCTAGAGATGGACGTTTCTCATCCACGGCGATGGACTAGGAGCCTTGCATCACATTCTCTCGCTTCATCAGCGTCATCGTCCTCCTTGTCGAGACCACTCCCACGACCTTCTCGTCCACCGCAATGGGACTTATCCCCCGATGCACCCGTCTACCGTCATAGATCTTCTTCAACACCACTGACAGCCATCGCACCCCTGATGCCTACACGGCACCGCAAGAGAGGTGGTACTTTCAACTCTACTCAACTTTTTGATCTCAACTAGAAAATATATCGTAACTTGGTTACTATACTTTCTTTTAAGCTCTTAGAATTTAGTTCTTAGTTCGAAGCAAACAATGGTTGCTAAATAGCATTTCTGTAGTTTGCAGCTTCAAATCTGCCATGGCATAGTCATAATAGGGTTTAATTGATCATGCTTTGGATTTCCCCCTTTTATGATCACTATACGATCAGCATACGTGCTTCGTGTCATAATAGCACTGCTCCACCCATCAAGCTAAAAAAGCTTAGTTGTTCAAATACAAATATGATATTATTAAAACAGAGGCGTTTAATTGGTCAGCTAAATGTTCCTAATTTAGCTTCGAAAATGCTTGTACGCCACTCGGGTGTGGATCTACAGGGTGCCCACGGTGGGCCTCGGCCCACCCTAGGATTTTGGTCAGCCCAGGCCCCGATTCCCCTCTCTTCTGCTGCGCTTCTGATCTCTACTCGTCCCTAGCCGCCTGCCTCGTCGGCGACTTGTCGTCCCTGGATGGCATGCCTCTAGGAGGAGACGCCGGACTAACAGGAGGTTAGGAGCCGCTCGCCCAATAGCATCATCGCTGCCAGGGTGCGCCGTCATGCCTACCTTCCCAGTCCGTTCAGGGCTCAGGCATGCAGCAGCCACTAAGCCAACCAGATTTATCCTGAGATACAACCTCTACACTCAACAGCCACTCCTCATCACTCATTTTCTAATTGATTCATTACGCATTAGGCAGGAGTGATGCGCAATGCATTCGCAATGCATTCCATAGATAATCTGACTACTTTTTATGTTTTCATGAATATCATATACTGAACAAAATCATAATGATTATGAGCTTGCGCGCATGAAAAGAATAAAGCAGAACAATGTCATGGTTGTCAAACTTAGCATTAAGGGACTGAAATCAAGTCTAGATGCAATGCAATGCAAACGCTCTCCACCTACAGATTCATGCTCAGAATATGATCCTAACAGTGATTCTGAGCAAGAGGGACACCTAAGTCAATGTAGCTCCCTAGTGTAGGAGTCAGATGCAGATGCCCTATCTTATTCACCCATCAAGGTGCTTGCTCTAACTTTCCAAGGTTATATTGGTCGCACATATCTTGCGACTGATGCTTTGCATTGCTTCTACTTTATTGCACTGCCATTAGCTTAGTTTACACATCGTGTATGTGAATACGCCCTACCTATCCATTTTCAGTACATATTCCATCTGTCATCATACCATATTTATCCATTCAAATGTTGTTCTTGTGTATCAGACGTTCAAAAGGAAGAGGGTGATTGCTAACCGCGGAGGAGCACAAACAAAGTATTTGGAAAAGGTAGTGACACCTGATAAATCAAATACCCATTAGGTGTACTTGCAATATCATGAGACCCAGAAAACACGGCCACAACTCTAGCAGACTCTAGCCCTACTACACTAGCCACCTCTGATACCCCAACTCAGTAGACCCCAACTGCAACAAACAGTATGATGATGCCAGTTGACATAGCACCAGCTCTACGGCGCGAAACCCCCATTCCAGCAAAGAGTACACGTAATCCAGTTACCAAATCCCGTTTCGAACGAGAGAGAGCCCCAATTGCAGCAAATAGGACTCCTGTTCCACTTCTTCCCAGTTAAGAAGACGAAGCTTATATTGTTGTCAGGAACTTTGTGCGCATCTTTCCTTCATGGAAAAATTATATCACAGACAAAGAACAATTTGTCATGTAACACTTGTACTTCCAGGGATTGGTAGTTGATTATGTAGCATCAATCTGCATCTTATCTTCATTATCCTTTATCCCTTCCAGTATTATCATATCTATAATTACTCTCTACAAAATGTATAGTACACGCAATGCTTATGAAAAAGATTATGTGCTGCAATTCTTGAGGTATCCTTCCCTAAACATGGAGAAGGGCATTATAAGGCCTGTGTTAACTGTTAATGTAAGTTAGTCCTTCTAAAGCCTTTATCCTCAACTGCTGTTTAATTTTCTCATACTCCCTATCGTCAACTGCTATTTAGTTTGTTGTTTCTATCAAAATGCATGCTCGCAACAACTGTAAGTTCCAAGTTTTACTTGTAAAACCAAATTCCTTATTCATACCATGCACATTACTCAATACTCCCTATATGTATGCTTGTTTATGTGGATCTATAATCCAATGTGTGGTGAAGCAGCCCACGTTTGCACCTTGTCATCTCCTATTTAATCTTACTGATGTGGCTGATGATATGAACAACATGCCATGCACATTAACCAAAATAGATGCAATGATTGTCTTTGCCCTTCATCTATGCTTCTTTTGTTGACATGGTAATCCAGTAGTATGGTGAAGCTCCTTGCATTATGAACAATGCCAAATTATGCTATTGATATTTTGAACTTACTCTTTATTTTCTAATTTGAAATTGGATGAAATTGACAGCACAATTACCATCTTTGTTTATACACGTGCAAAACCTGTCATCTCTTTGTTTGTTTCAGGGTGATATGCCTGATGGCAAGCACAAGTCTGCTGAAGGTTGTGAGACAAACCCAACATATATTGCAGCAAAGAAGGCAAAACATCTTGAAGATAGCGAGACAACCCCAAAGTCTTGTCTTGATGCAGTGTTCAAGTAACTTGAGACTAGCAGCCAGACAAGCTCACAGAATTCGTTGTCTGAATCGGTTCGACTTCTTCTATCTAGGTTCTAGAAGAAAGGCTTTCTGCAACTCAACTTCAACTTGAAGTCCTATCTCTAAGAAAGATTGCGGAGAACACCAATGAGAACCTGATTACTAAACAGCTACACCTGGAAGCTATGACCGACATGCTAGGCTAGTCTCACACCCTGGCCCAGCAGCTTGCGCAGCAGTTCCCACGCAAGGCTAACCTTTCTTGAACTGTCTTGGAAGTGGTCTTGGTTCAGTATTATTTTGTTATGCTGCAATGGCACCCAGTTTTTGTAATCTGCGTCTTCATTGCACTTTATGATCACTAGTGGCGAACTTCGATGCCCAGTGGATGTAATGTACCATAAATCCTCTATTGCATAGTGTAGGTTTATTATAAGTTACTATGCAGTAATTTCTGTATTGTATAGAGTTGGTTTGTTCTTAATTCCTGCTAGCTACCGTATATGCCATCATTCGCTATCTGAAAAAAATGAAAATATGATGTAGACGACCGGGCCGAAACATTCAGCTCTAACGGGCCTGCATTTTAGAGGGCCACAATTAGGTGGGCCTGCAACTTTCTTTGGCCTGAAAGGCCATTGGGCCCTTCACACTTTGCGCCAAGCCCACAACTTACATGGGCCTATATTCGGCCCAAAGTATAGTTGGGCCTTTAGTGGACCCAGTGCTTAGTTGGGATCTAGCTTCGGGCCATTAACAGGCTGAATATTCTGTTGGCCTGTTACGACCCAGAAGAAACCATGGGCCTTTTAGCAGGCCGAAATGCATGTTGGGCCTCAAATTTCACTAGTCGTCGACGGGCCTTCAGCAGGCTGAAATGTAGACCGAGCCATTATTGGCCTAGTTATATGACGGGCCATTAGTAGGCTGAAACATATCTCGGGCCTTAGTTGGCCCACTGATATCACGGGCCTTTAAGAGGTCTAAAGCTTAGTAGAGGCATCAACGGGCCGAATTACACGACATGCCTTTAACAGGCCCAAAGTCACATTGGGCTGAACTGTTGCCACCTTGATCACGGGCCATTAGAGGGCTGCATGTTGCGTCGGACTATATATGGCCCATGGGCAGCATAGGTCATTCCCAGGCCGAAAGACACACCGGGATGAAATGGGCCCATGTCTACATCGGGCCTCTAACAGGCCGAAATGTCACTGGCCCGTAATTGGGCCCAAATATTCGGCGAACAATTAACGGGCCAGATCTGGTTTTGGGTCGTAAATGGGCCATGTTTAAACATGTCGTTAGTGGGCTGGCCCGCTAGTACCTAAGTAAATACTACGGGCCTTTGACTGGGCCAGCCTTTTTAACCTATATGAGCCTCTGTTGGGCCCTGCCATGTGTCGACGTATCATAGTCACGTCTCCTCCATTGGACGGACGACATCTGGCCCACCGAGGAGCCGACACGTGTTTCCTCTAGCCAATGATGATTTTACACGTGAAAAATCCCCAATGGTCCGGGCTGTTAACGGGTTATTGGATCCAAAGCAGAACCCATTAGCTTAACGGCGACCCATTATGGTGGATGCCACATGTCGGTTACCCTTGATGAAAGCATTTCCATGATGCACCATTTATCGTCATGGAAGTGGACACTTTCGTGATGATAATTTTGGTATTGTCATGGAACACTTCTACGACAGCACATGTATGACTATCTTGATTCTGTCATAAAGTTGTCATGGATGTACATGCATGACAAAAAACGTGACCTACTATGACAAACACATATCATCATGGAAGTGGTTTTTTTGTAGTGGTAGTTAGGATGAACTTGCTTTGCCTTTTGGGTATATGATCATGCATGACTAAGTTTCTTCTGTTCCATGTGTAGTGTGTTCCTTTGTTTGCTGCTTGAATTGTGGCACTTCTGTCATGCTAGGTGAAGTGGTGTGTGGTGTACAGAGGGAGGGTTCCAGGGGTTTACAATTCATGGCAAACATGCCAAGAACAAGTGACTTGTTACATAGACAACTCATTCAAAGGGTTTAAGACTAGGAAGGAGGCATTGGATTCCAACTCCAAGTTCTTGCTCAAGCAGAAGATTAATGTTGAAGTATGCATGTCTCCTCACTTTGGGGTGCGTGGGATGAAGAACTTCTTCATGGTTGTCCAGTACATCGTGATTTTGGTGTTGTTTTATTGATGTGATCAATGTAAGGTATAGATGGTAAGCTCACCACATAGAGTACAAATACAAGCTAAGCAAACCTAGCCGAATGTATGAAACCAAACATCATGTAGTGCATAAGCTGTTGGGGAATGTAGTAATTTCAAAATTTTCCTACGCACACGCAAGATCATGGTGATGCATAGCAACGAGAGGGGAGAGTGTGTCCACGTACCCTCGTAGACCATAAGAGGAAGCGTTATGACAACGCGGTTGATGTAGTCGTACGTCTTCATGATCCGACCGATCAAAGCACCAAACGTACGGCACCTCCGAGTTCAGCACACGTTCAGCTCGATGACGATCCCCGGACTCCGATCCAGCAGGGTGTCGGGGACGATGATGATGTTCTACCGACGCAGAGCTTCGCCTAAGCACCGCAACGATATGACCGAGGTGGAATATGGTGGAGGGCGCACCGCACACAGCTAAGGAACAACCATGAAGATCAACTTGTGTGTCTTGGGGTGCCCCCCTGTCCCCGTATATAAAGGAGCAAGGGGGGAGACCGGCTGGCCCTAGGGGGCGCGACAAGGAGGGGGGAATCCTCCTCTTAGTGGGAGTAGGACTTCCCTTTCCTATTCCCACTAGGAAGGAGGAAGGGGAAAGGAAAGAGAGGGAGAGGGAGAGGGAAAGAGGGGCCGCGCCCCCCCTCCCTAGTCCAATTTGGACTCCCCATGGGGGGGGGGGCGCCACCTCCTGGGCTGCTGCCCTCTCTCTCCCCTCAGGCCCACTAAGGCCCAACACTTCCCCGGGGGGTTCCGATAACCCCTCTGGCACTCCGGTTTTCTCCAAAACCACCCGGAACACTTCCGGTGTCCGAATATAGTCGTCCAATATATCAATCTTTATGTCTCGACCATTTCGAGACTCCTCGTCATGTCCATGATCACATCCGGTACTCCGAACAACCTTCGATACATCAAAACATATAAACTCATAATAAAACTGTCATCGTACATTAAGCGTGCGGACCCTACGGGTTCGAGAACTATGTAGACATGACCTAGAACTGTTTCCGGTCAATAACCAATAGCGGAACCTGGATGCTCATATTGGCTCCTACATATTCTATGAAGATCTTTATCGGTCAGACCGCATAACAACATACGTTGTTCCCTTTGTCATCGGTATGTTACTTGCCCGAGATTCGATCGTCAGTATCTCAATACCTAGTTCAATATCGTTACCGGCAAGTCTATTTACTTGTTCCGTAATACATCATCTCACAACTAACTCATTAGTTGCAGTGCTTGCAAGGCTTAAGTGATGTGCATTACCGAGAGCGCCCAAAGATACCTCTCCGACAATCGGAGTGACAAATCCTAATCTCGAAATACGCCAACCCAACAAGTACCTTTGGACACACCTATAGAGCACCTTTATAATCACCTAGTTACGTTGTGACGTTTGGTAGCACACAAAGTGTTCCTCCGGTAAACGGGAGTTGCATAATCTCATAGTCATAGGAACATGTATAAGTCATGAAGAAAGCAATAGCAACATACTATACGATCAAGTGCTAAGCTAACGGAATGGGTCAAGTCAATCACATCATTCTCCTAATGATGTGATCCCGTTAATCAAATGACAACTCTTTTTCCATGGCTAGGAAACATAACCATCTTTGATTAATGAGCTAGTCAAGTAGAGGCATACTAGTGACACTCAGTTTGTCTATGTATTCACACATGTATTATATTTCCGGTTAATACAATTCTAGCATGAATAATAAACATTTATCATGATATAAGGAAATAAATAATAACTTTATTATTGCCTATAGGGCATATTTCCTTCAGTCTCCCACTTGCACTAGAGTCAATAATCTAGTTCACATTAGCATGTGATTCAACACCAATATTCACATCTATATGTGATTAATACCTATAGTTCACATCGTCATGTGATCAACACCCAAAGGGTTTACTAGAGTCAATAATCTAGTTCACGTTGCTATGTGATTAACACCCAAAAGAGTACTAAGGTATGATCATGTTTTGCTCGTGAGAGAAGTTTAGTCAACGGGTCTGTCACATTCAGAGCCGTATGTATTTTGCAAATATTCTATGTCTACAATGCTCTGCATTGAGCTACTCTAGCTCATTGCTCCCACTTTCAATATGTATCCAGACTGAGACTTAGAGTCATCTAGATCAGTTTAAAAGTTTGCACCGATGTAACTTTTATGACGAACTCTTTTATCACCTCCATGATTGAGAAACATCTCCTTAGTCCTCACTAAGGATATTCTTGACCGCTGTCCAATGATCTACTATTAGATCAAAATTGTATTCCTTTGCCAAACACAGAGCAAGGTATACAATAGGTCTAGTACACAGCATAGCATACTTTATAGAACCTATGACTGAGGCATAGGGAATGACTTTTCATTCTCTTTCTATTTTCTGCCGTGGTCGGGATTTGAGTCTTACTCAATTTCACACCTTGCAACACAGCCAAGAACTCCTTCTTTGACTGTTCCATTTTGAACTACTTCAAAATCTTATCAAGGTATGTACTCATTGAAAAAACTTATCAAGCGTCTTGATCTATCTATATAGATCTTGATGCTCAATGTGTAAGCAGCTTCACCGAGGTCTTTTTTGAAAAACTCCTTTCAAACACTCGTTTATGCTTTCCAGAAAATTCTACATCATTTCCAATTAATAATATGTCGTTCACATATACTTATCAGAAAGGCTGTAGTGCTCCCACTCACTTTATTGTAAATACAGGCCTTTCCAAAAGTCTGTATAAAACCATATGCTTTGATCAACTCATCAAAGCGTATATTCCAACTCCAAGATGCTTGCACCAGTCCATTGATGGATCGCTGGAGCTTGCACATTTTGTTAGCACCTTTAGGATTAACTAAACCTTCTGGTTGCATCATATACAACTCTTCTTTAAAAAGTCCATTAAGGAATGCAGTTTTGACATCCATTTGCCAGATTTCATAAAATGTGGCAATTGCTAACATGATTCGGACAGACTTAAGCATCGATATGAGTGAGAAAATCTCATCGTATTCAACACCTTGAACTTGTCGAAAACCTTTTGCATCAAGTCGAGCTTAGTAGATAGTAACACTACTATCAGTGTCTGTCTTCCTCTTGAAGATCCATTTATTTAACATGGCTTGCTGATCATCGAGCAAGTCAATCAAAGTCCATACTTTGTTCTCATACATGGATTATATCTCAGATTTCATGGCCTCAAGCCATTTCGCGGAATCTGGGCTCATCATCGCTTCCTCATAGTTCGTAGGTTCATCATGGTCTAGTAACATGACTTCAGAATAGGATTACCGTACCACTTTGGTGCGGACTGTACTTCTGGAAGACCTACGAGGTTCTGTAGTAACTTGATCTTAAGTTTCATGATCATCATCATTAGCTTCCTCACTAATTGGTGTAGGAATCACTGGAACTAATTTCTGTGATGAACTACTTTCCAATAAGGGAGAAGGTACAATTACCTTATCAAGTTCTACTTTCCTCCCACTCACTTCTTTTGAGAGAAACTCCTTCTCTAGAAAGGATCCATTTTAGCAACGAATATCTTGCCTTTGGATCTGTGATAGAAGGTGTACCCAACAGTTTCCTTTCGGTATTCTATGAAGACGCACTTCTCCGATTTAGGTTCAAGCTTATCAGGTTGAAACTTTTTCACATAAGCATCGCAACCCCAAACCTTAAGAAACGACAACTTTGGTTTCTTGCCAAACCACAGTTCATAAGGCGTCGTCTCAAATGGATTTTGATGGTGCCCTATTTAAAGTGAATGCAACTGTCTCTAATGCATAAACCCAAAACAATAGTGGTAAACTAATAAGAGACATCATAGGTTGCACAATATCCAATAAAGTGCGGTTACGACGTTCGGACACACTGTTACGCTGTGGTGTTCCAGGTGGCATGAGTTTGTGAAACTATTCCACATTATTTTAACTGAAGGCCAAACTCGTAACTCAAATATTCATCTCCACGATCAGATCGCAGAAACTTTATTTTTCTTGTTACGATGATTTTCCACTTCACTCTGAAATCCTTTGAACCTTTCAACTATTTCAGACTTATGTTTCATCAAGTAGATATACCCATATCTGCTCAAATCATCTGTGAAGGCCAGAAAATAACGATACTCGCCACGAGCCTTAATACTCATTGGTCTGCATACATCAGTATGTATTATTTCCAACAAGTTAGTATCTTGTTCCATTGTTCCGAAGAACGAAGTTTTAGTCATCTTGCCCAAAAGGCACGGTTCGCAAGCATCAAATGATTCATAATCAAGTGATTCCAAAAACCCATAAGCATGGAGTTTCTTCATGTGCTTTACACCAATATGACCTAAACGGCGGTGCCACAAATAAGTTGCACTATCATTATTAACTTTACATCTTTTGGCTTCAATATTATGAATATGTGTATCACACGATCGAGATCCAATAAACCATTTTCATTGGGTGTATGACCATAGAAGGTTTTATTCATGTAAACAGAACAACAATTATTCTCTAACTTACATGAATAATCGTATTGCAATAAACATGATCAAATCACATTCATGCTCAACGCAAACACCAAATAACACTTATTTAGGTTCAACACTAATCACGAAAGTATAGGGAGTGTGCGATGATGATCATATCAATATTGGAACTACTTCCAACACACATCGTCACCTCACCCTCAACTAGTTTATTCTGCAACTCCCGTTTCGAGTTACTACTCTTAGCAACTGAACCAGTATCAAATACCAAGGGGTTGCTATAAACACTAGTAAAGTACACATCAATAACATGTATATCAAATATATCTATGTTCACTTTGCCATCCTTCTTATCCGCCAAATACTTGGGGTAGTCCCTTTGCAGTAGAATCACTTAGTCGTAGGCTTAGGTCCAGACTTGGGCTTCTTCACTTGAGCAGCAACTTGCTTGCTGTTCTTCTTGAAGTTCCCCTTCTTCCCTTTGCCCCTTTTTTCTTGAAACTAGTGATCTTGTCCACCATCAACACTTTGATGTTTTTCTTTGATTTCTACCTTCGCCGATTTTTGCATCGCGAAGAGCTTGGGAATTGTTTTCATCATTCCTTGCATATTATAGTTCATCACGAAGTTCTACTAACTTGGTGGTGGTGACTAGAGAATTCTGTCAATCACTATCTTATCTGGAAGATTAACTCCCACTTGATTCAAGCGATTGTAGTACTCAGACAATCTAAGTGCTTGCTCACTAGTTGAGCAATTCTCCTCCATCTTTTAGTTATAGAACTTGTTGGAGACTTCATATCTCTCAACTCGGGTATTTGCTTCAAATATTAACTTCAACTCCTAGAACATCGCATATGGTCCATGACATTCAAAACGTCTTTGAAATCCTGATTCTAAGCCGTTAAGCATGATGCACTTAACTATCAAGTAGTCATCATATTGAGCTAGCCAAACGTTCATAACGTCTGCATCTGCTCCTGCAATAGGTCTGTCACCTAGCGGTGCATCAAGGACATAATTTTTCTGTGCAGCAACGAGGATAATCCTCAGATCACGGATCGAATCCGCATCATTGCTACTAACATCTTTCAACATAGTTTTCTCTAGGAACATATAAAAAATCATAGGGAAGCAACAATGCAAGCTATTAATCTACAACAACATAGATATGCAAAATACTATCAGGACTAAGTTCATGATAAATTAAAGTTCAATTAATCATATTACTTAAGAACTCCAACTTAGATAGACATCCCTCTAATCATCTAAGTGATCACGTGATCCAAATCAACTAAACCATAACCGATCATCACGTGAAATGGAGTAGTTTTCAATGGTGAACATCACTATGTTGATCATATCTACTATATGATTCACGCTCGACATTTCAGTCTTAGTGTTCCGAGGCCATATCTGCATATGCTAGGCTCGTCAAGTTTAACCTGAGTATTCTACGTGTGCAAAACTGGCTTGCACCCGTTGTAGATGGACGTAGAGCTTATCACACCCGATCATCACGTGGTGTCTGGGCACGACGAACTTTGGCAATGGTGCATACTCAGGGAGAACACTTTTATCTTGAAATTTAGTGAGAGATCATCTTATAATGCTACCGTCAATCAAAGCAAGATAAGATGCATAAAAGATAAACATCACATGCAATCAATATAAGTGATATGATATGGCCATCATCATCTTGTGCTTGTGATCTCCATCTCCGAAGCACCTCCATGATCACCATCGTCACCGGCGCGACACCTTGATCTCCATCGTAGCATCGTTGTCGTCTCGCCAATCTTATGCTTCTACGACTATCGCTATCGCTTAGTGATAAAGTAAAGCATTACAGGGCGATTGCATTGCATACAATAAAGCGACAACCATATGGCTCCTGCCAGTTGCCGATAACTCGGTTACAAAACATGATCATCGCATACAATAAAATATAGCATCACGTCTTGACCATATCACATCACAACATGCCCTGCAAAAACAAGTTAGACGTCCTCTACTTTGTTGTTGCAAATTTTACGTGGCTGCTACGGGCTTAGCAAGAACCGTTCTTACCTACGCATCAAAACCACAACGATAGTTTGTCAAGTTGGTGCTGTTTTAACCTTCATAAGGACCGGGCGTAGCCACACTTGGTTCAACTAAAGTTGGAGAAACTGACACCCGCCAGCCACCTGTGTGCAAAGCACGTCGGTAGAACTAGTCTCGCGTAAGCGTACGCGTAATGTCGGTGTGGGCCGCTTCATCCAACAATAACGCCGAAACAAAGTATGACATGCTGGTAAGCAGTATGACTTATATCACCCACAACTCACTTGTGTTCTACTCGTGCATATAACATCAACGCATAAAACCTAGGCTCTGATACCACTGTTGGGGAACGTAGTAATTTCAAAATTTTCCTACGCACACGCAAGATCATGGTGATGCATAGCAACGAGAGGGGAGAGTGTGTCCACGTACCCTCGTAGACCGTAAGCGGAAGCATTATGACAACGCGGTTGATGTAGTCGTACGTCTTCACGATCCGACGGATCCAAGCACTGAATGTACGGCACCTCCGAGTTCAGCACACGTTCAGCTCGATGACAATCACCGGACTCCGATCCAGCAGGGTGTCGGGGATGAGTTCCATCAGCACGACAGCATGGTGACGATGATGATGTTCTACCGACACAGAGCTTCGCCTAAGCACCGCAACGATATGACCGAGGTGGAATATGGTGGAGGCGGCACCGCACACGGCTAAGGAACGATCACGAAGATCAACTTGTGTGTCTTGGGGTGCCCCCCTGCCCCCGTATATAAAGGAACAAGGGGGGAGGCCGGCCGGCCCTAGGGGGCGCGCCAAGGAGGGGGGAATCCTCCTCTTAGTGGGAGTAGGATTTCCCTTTCCGAGTCACACTAGGAAGGAGGAAGGGGAAAGGAAAGAGAGGGAGAGGAAGAGGGAAAGTGGGGCCGTGCCCCCCCTCCCTAGTCCAATTCGGACTCCCCATGGGGGGGCACCTCCTGGGCTGCTGCCCTCTCTCTCGCCTCAGGCCCACTAAGGCCCAACACTTCCCCGGGGGGTTCCAATAACCTCTCCGGCACTCCGGTTTTCTCCGAAACCACCCGGAACACTTCCGGTGTCCGAATATAGTCGTCCAATATATCAATCTTTATGTCTCGACCATTTTGAGACTCCTCGTCATGTCCGTGATCACATCCGGGACTCCGAACAACCTTCGGTACATCAAAACATATAATCTCATAATAAAACTGTCATCGTAACGTTAAGCATGCGGACCCTACAGGTTCGAGAACTATGTAGACATGACCTAGAACTGTTTTCGGTCAATAACCAATAGAGGAACCTGGATGCTTATATTGGCTCCTACATATTCTACGAAGATCTTTATCGGTCAGACCGCATAACAACATATGTTGTTCCCTTTGTCATCGGTATGTTACTTGCCCGAGATTCGATTGTCGGTATCTCAATACCTAGTTCAATCTCGTTACCGGCAAGTCTCTTTACTCGTTCCGTAATACATCATCTCACAACTAACTCATTAGTTGCAATGCTTGCAAGGCTTAAGTGATGTGCATTACCGAGAGGGCCCAGAGATACCTCTCCGACAATCGGAGTGACAAATCCTAATCTCGAAATACGCCAACCCAACAAGTACCTTTGGAGACACCTGTAGAGCACCTTTATAATCACCTAGTTACGTTGTGACGTTTGGTATCACACAAAGTGTTCCTCCGGTAAACGGGAGTTGCATAATCTCATAGTCATAGGAACATGTATAAGTCATGAAGAAAGCAATAGCAACATACTATACGATCAAGTGCTAAGCTAACGGAATGGGTCAAGTCAATCACATCATTCTCCTAATGATGTGATCCCGTTAATCAAATGACAACTCTTTGTCCATGGCTAGGAAACATAACCATCTTTGATTAATGAGCTAGTCAAGTAGAGGCATACTAGTGACACTCAGTTTGTCTATGTATTCACACATGTATTATGTTTCCGGTTAATACAATTCTAGCATGAATAATAAACATTTATCATGATATAAGGAAATAAATAATAACTTTATTATTGCCTCTAGGGCATATTTACTTCATAAGCACAGTCGTAAGCAGGCAACAAAATGCGCGGAGCGCAGGGGGCTAGTGCTACATGTGCATAACCTAGTTTTTGGCCTGCATCTGCTCAGCCTGCAATGGAGCAGAAACGATGCGGGCTACCAAACACGTCCCAAGAGATTTTCTTCAATGCAAATGCATTTTGCATGCAGAAGTCCCTTGCGTCAATCCTTTGCTAGGGAGACATGAGAGGCAATATGAACTCCCGGTAATCAAATTGCCCTCCTCCTCCTTGCTCCTATTGTTACCAGCATCCTCCCACAAAAAAAGCTCGCGTGACCATGGCAACGATGGGATCTACCCCTCGCCTTGTTATGTCTCACTCTTGGGAGCTGGAGTACTCGCAATAATGGTAGGTGGTCGACGTAGCATAGCTCGTGGCTCCGCAGCCATACTAGTCATGGAGGTGGCATGATGTAGGCGATCATGCATTAGGCCAAGGTCGGGTGTCATCCGATCTACTCACCCCGGCAGTTGTGGCTAGCTCCTGTTAGTGGCGACATGGATACTTGCCACTATTGGCAGGGCGCCGTGATGGCGTGTGGTGGTAATTGCTCGGTCAATGCACAGTGATGTTGTGGATTTAATATGGCCCGGGGGAGCCGCGGCTAGGGGATTTGGGCGCGAGATGTTGGCTAGGGGATTCAACTTGAAGAATAAAGCAGAACAATGTCATGGTTGCAGATTCAACATAATATACGCAGGGGTTTATAGGAAGACACTCTTCAAGTTGATCCACAATGCATTCCATAGATGATCTGACTACTTTTTATGTTTTCATGAATCTCATATACTGAACAACATCATAATGATTATGAGCTTGCGCGCATGAAAAGAATAAAGCAGAACAATGTCATGGTTGTCAAACTTAGCATTAAGGGAGTGAAATCAATTCTAGATGCAATGCAATGCAAAACGCTCTCCACCTACAGATTCATGCTCAGAATATGATCCTAACAGTGATTCTGAGCTAGAGGGAGACCTAAGTCAATGTAGCTCCCTAGTGTAGGAGTCAGATGCAGATGCCCTATCTTATTCACCCATCAAGGTGCTTGCTCTAACTTTCCAAGGTTATATTGGTCGCACATATCTTGCGACTGATGCTTTGCATTGCTTCTACTTTATTGCACTGTCATTAGCTTAGTTTACACATCGTGTATGTGAATACGCCCTACCTATCCATTTTCAGTACATATTCCATCTGTCATCATACCATATTTATCCATTCAAATGTTGTTCTTGTGTATCAGACGTTCAACAGGAAGAGGGTGATTGCTAACCGCGGAGGTGCACAAACAAAGTATTTGGAAAAGGTAGTGACACCTGATAATCAAATACCCATTAGGTGTAGTTGCAATATCACGAGACCCAGAAAACACGGCCACAACTCTAGTAGACTCTAGCCCTACTATACTAGCCACCTCTGATACCCCAACTCAGTAGACCCCAAATGCCACAAACAGTATGATGATGCCAGTTGACATAGCACCAGCTCTACAACACGAAACTCCCATTCCAGCAAAGAGTAAACGTAATCCAGTTGCCAAATCCCGTTTCAAACAAGAGAGAGCCCCAATTGCAGCAAATAGGACTCCTATTCCACTTCTTCCCAGTTAAGAAGATGAAGCTTATATTGTTGTCAGGAACTTTGTGCGCATCTTTCCTTCATGGAAAAATTATACCACAGACAAAGAACAATTTGTCATGTAACGCTTGTACTTCCAGGGATTGGTAGTTGATTATATAGCATCAATCTGCATCTTATCTTCATTATCCTCTATTCCTTCCAGTATTATCATATCTATAATTACTCTCTACAAAATGTATAGTACACGCAATGCTTATGAAAAAGATTATGTGCTGCAATTCTTGAGTTATCCTTCGCTAAACATGGAGAAGGGCATTATAAAGCCTGTGTTAAATGTTAATGTAAGTTACTCCTTCTAAAGCCTTGATCCTCAACAGCTGTTTAATTTTCTCATACTCTGTATCGTCAACTGCTATTTAGTTTGTTGTTTCTATCAAAATGCATGCTCGCAACAACTGTAAGTTCCAAGTTTTACTTGTAAAACCAAATTCCTTATTCATACCATGCACATTACTCAATACTCCCCAAGGGAGTCCTGGATTAGGGGGTGTCCGGATGGCCGGACTATGACCTTTGGTCGGACTCCCGGACTATGAAGATACAAGATTGAAGACTCCGTCCCGTGTCCGGATGGGACTTTCCTTGGCGTGGATGGCAAGCTTGGCGATACGATATGAAGATCTCCTCCCATTGTAACCGACTCTGTGTAACCCTAGCCCTCTCCGGTGTCTATATAAACCGGAGAGGTTTAGTCCATAGGATGAACAACAATCATACCATAGGCTAGCTTCTAGGGTTTAGCCTCTCTGATCTCGTGGTAGATCCACTCTTGTACTACCCATATCATCAATATTAATTAAGCAGGAGTAGGGTTTTACCTCCATCGAGAGGGCCCGAACCTGGGTAAAAACATCGTGTCCCTTGTCTCCTATTACCATCCGCCTAGACGCATAGTTCGGGGCCCCCTACCCGAGATCCGCTGGTTTTGACACCGACATTGGTGCTTTCATTGAGAGTTCCTCTGTGTCATCACCGTCAGGAAGGATGTCGCACCCCGTCTTTAAAGATGGCATTGTTTCTAAAGGAGCTTTGGCTGTCGGCCAAACTCTCCGACTAGGCAGTTTTTTGATGACCTCTCGGGCCATCGAAAGCAATCTCCACATCAGCTCGGAACTTGCCGAGCAGTTAGATCTGATGGAGCTCTCTTCCCTGAATGAGCTCTTGGATCACATTGCCGCCCTGGGAGTCGCTACAGATTACGGCCAGATTGGGCTTAAACCCGATCAGAGAGAGAACGACTCTCCCCAGGTCACCCACCACGTTGAAGTGGTGGAAGAACAATGCGGCGAATCTTCGCCCGTCCTAAGGACCAGATGTGTCCGGATTCCCGACCCCTCCAAGCCGGACACCCGCGGAGGGGAGTATGTTGCCCAAGCCCTGAACCTAAAGTCAGGCAGCAAGCCTGATTCATTGAATAATGTCCAAGAAAGCAAGCTTCCGAATTCGGAAATTTCTTGGCCCCTGAATCTTATATCGGCCGAGGTTCCGGATTTAAATCCACCCGCCCACCCAACTATAAGGGATCAATCCCAAATACGGCAAGAGCCCGGGGAAACAGTACACCACTATTGGGCCAGATTCCTCCTGGTTATGAACAGGATAAAGGACTGCCATGAAAAAGAAGCAATTTCATTCTTCTATAACAAATGCACGGACACCGGAATCCTCAACGCCATAAGTCGCCGCGAAATTACACGCTTCGCCAACTTGACATCCATAGTACGAAAGTACTGTGCGACAAAAAGCGTTCGGAAAACCGAAACTAAATTCTGGGACAATCTGGCCGTGAATACAATACGAGTCCAAAACAAAAGGGCGCATTATCGCCAGGCACCTGATCCAAACAGCAAAAAACAGAAACCCTCTATAGGGTATGGGACCGTACTGGAGGGATGGCTCAATGGACCCTGTAAAATTCATAGTTCAGGGGAAGTCACACCAACTCACAGCCTTAGAGCATGTTGGATACTCCGGCAGGTGGCCAGAAGTGGCGAGGAGCTTCTAACTCCAGAATCCGCAGAGCACCACCCTAGAAACGCTAGTACGGTGTGGACAGTCTTCGAGACTTTCGCATCAAACAATGCGAGGAAACGAACACTCCGCAGCCTTACCGAAGTCTACCAAGTAGCAACAATAAACCCATGGAGTGACACGGCTATTACCTTTAATACCAGTGACAAACCTAAATTTCGGACAGCCCAAGCACCAGCCGCATTGGTCCTCAGTCCGATAGTGGACGACTTCTGACTTACAAAGGTACTCATGGACGGCGGCAGCGGACTTAACCTCATCTACGAGGAAACCCTGCGAAAAATGGGAATAGACTGGAGCCGCATTGAGCGAAGCAACACAACCTTTAGAGGAATAATACCGAGCCGGGAAGCGTGCTATTCAGGGAAAATCACACTGGATGTGGTGTTTGGCACACCGGATAATTACAGATCCGAGGAGGTCACATTTCAAGTGGCCCCGTTCAGCAGTGGATACTACGCCCTGTTGGGGCAAGAAGCATTTACAATTTTTCAAGCCATACCCCATTACGGGTACATGAAGCTCAAAATGCCCGGACCCAACGGAATCATCACTCTTGCTAGTGATCCGGACACAGCGCTCTGCGCCGAAAACAAGACAGCCGCACTGGCCCTGGAGGCATTATCCGAAGCCCTAGTGGCCGAGGAACTAACTGTGTTGCGCTCCACGGTGGACAAGGACGATGTGATACTCGATAAGAGATCCAAGTCCACCTCTTTTAAACTAGCGGACGAAATAGTCAAATTCCAAGTCCATCCAACGGACCCCACAAAAACGGCCTCCATCGGGGCACAACTAAAACCCGATGTAGACACCGCACTCAGAGAATTCCTGCGAGAAAATTGGGACATTTTCGCCTGGCACCCTTCGGACATGCCAGGAATCCCACGCAGGCTGGCCAAGCACATCCTGAACATCCTAAAAGGGTTTAAGCCCGTTAAGCAGACTCTTCGGCGTTTCTCCGAACCCAAGAGACAAGCCATGGGAGAGGAGCTAGCAAAACTGCTGGAAGCCGGATTCATCAGAGATATAAAACATCCGGACTGGCTAGCAAACCCGGTGATGGTACCAAAGAAGGAAAAATCCTGGCGCCTTTGCGTCGATTTCAAAGACCTAAATAAGGCCTGCCCAAAGGATCTCTTCCCCCTCCCCCGAATTGATCAAATCATCGACGCCACTCCAGGACATGACTCATTGTGTTTCCTCGATGCATACTCTGGCTACCACCAAATCAAGATGGCAGAGTCAGACCAAGCCGCAACGGCATTTATCACCCCATACGGCCCATTCTGCTTCAACACGATGCCCTTCGGGCTCAAAAACGCCGGCGCAACATATCAGCGCATGATTCAGACATGTCTGGCCAACCAGATCGGCAAAATAGTTGAAGCGTACGTAGATGATGTGGTCGTCAAAACCAAACACATTGATACTCTAGTAGACGACTTGAGGCTCACATTCGACAACCTCCGAGCATATGACATTAAGCTCAACCCAGAAAAATGCGTTTTCGGCATACCAGCCGGAAAGCTCTTGGGCTTCATCGTATCCGGTAGAGGAATTGAAGAAAACCCAGCCAAGATCCAAGCTCTGTCACAATTGGATACCCCAAAAGACCTCAAACAAATACAAAAATTGACAGGATGTGTGGCGGCTCTAAGCCGCTTTATCTCCCGCTTAGGAGAAAAGGCATTACCCCTTTATCGCCTCCTGCGGCGCATCGAACACTTCGAGTGGACGAATGCCGCCACGGCCGGACTCGAAGAAATCAAAGCCATACTGGAAACAAATCCGGTCCTGGCCGCGCCCAACACTGGTGAACCAATGCTATTATACATCGCGGCAACCCATCAAGTTGTAAGCGCGGTGCTCGTTGTCGAACAAGAAACGGACGGACACAAGTTCCCTCTCCAAAAACCAGTTTACTACGTGTCCACTGTCCTAACTCCATGCAAGTCACGGTACCCGCATTATCAAAAGATAGCATACGCGGTGTTCATGGCATCCCGGAAGCTGCGACACTATTTTCAAAAGTGTTCAATAACAGTGGCATCCGAAGTACCTCCTAATGATATTATAAACAACCGCGACGCAACGGGCCGGATTGCCAAATCGGCCATTGAGCTCCTCCGGTTTGACATAACTTACAAGCCAAGGCGAGCTATTAAGTCGCAGGTTTTGGCCGACTTCATCGCCGAATGGACTGAAGCCTGTTGGGGAACGTAGCAGAAATTCAAAATTTTCCTACGTGTCACCAAGATCTATCTATGGAGAAACAAGCAATGAGGGGAAGGAGAGTGCATCTACATACCCTTGTAGATCGCTGAGCGGAAGCATTCAAGAGAACGGGGTTGAAGGAGTCGTACTCGTCGTGATCCAAATCACCGGAGATCCTAGTGCCGAACGGACGGCACCTCCGCGTTCAACACATGTACAGCCCGGTGACATCTCCCATGCCTTGATCCAGCAAGGAGAGAGGGAGAGGTTGAGGAAGACACCATCCAGCAGCAGCACAACGGCGTGGTGGTGATGGAGGAGCGTGGCAATCCTGCAGGGCTTCGCCAAGCACCGCGGGAGAGGAGGAGTACTTGGGAGAGGGGGAGGGCTGCGCCAGAACATGTGGTGCGGCTGCCCTCCCACCCCTCCACTATTTATAGGTGGGGGGAAGAGGGGGGCGGCCCCCCTAGATCCCATCTAGGGTTGGGGGCAGCGGCCAAGGGGGGAGGAGTGCCTCCCAAGTCAAGTGGAGGCCTCCCCCTTTAGGGTTTTCCCCCTCCCATGCGCATGGGCCTTGGGGGGGCTGGTGCCCCTGGCCCATTAAGGCTAGGGCGCCCCCCCTACAGCCCATGCTGCTGTATTGGACGTGGTGGAACAGTTTCCGGACCTCCGGACCCCTCCGGAATCCTCCGGAATCTTCTGGAAGCTTCGCGGTACAATACCGAAAAAACCCGAACTTTTTCCGGAACCCGAACAACAACTTTTCATATATAAATCTTTACCTCCAGACCATTCTGGAACTCCTTGTGACGTCCAGGATCTCATCCGAGACTCCGAACAACATTCGGTAACCACATACAAACTTCCTTTATAACCCTAGCGTCATCGGACCTTAAGTGTGTAGACCCTACGGGTTTGGGAACCATGCAGACATGACCGAGACAACTCTCCGGCCAATAACCAACAGCGGGATCTGGATACCCATGTTGGCTCCCACATGTTCCACGATGATCTCATCGGATGAACCACGATGTCAAGGACTCAATCAATCCCGTATACAATTCCCTTTGTCTAGCGGTATTGTACTTGCCCGAGATTCGATCGTCGGTATCCCGATACCTTGTTCAATCTCGTTACCGGCAAGTCTCTTTACTCGTTCTGTAACACATCATCCCGTGATCAACCCCTTGGTCACATTGTGCACATTATGATGATGTCCTACCGAGTGGGCCTAGAGATACCTCTCCGTTAACCGGAGTGACAAATCCCAATCTCGATTCGTGCCAACCCAACAGACACTTTCGGAGATACCTGTAGTGCACCTTTATAGCCACCCAGTTACGTTGTGACATTTGGTACACCCAAAGCATTCCTACGATATCCGGGAGTTGCACAATCTCATGGTCTAAGGAAAAGATACTTGACATTAGGAAAGCTTTAGCATACGAACTACGATCTTTGTGCTAGGCTTAGGATTGGGTCTTGTCCATCACATCATTCTGCTAATGATGTGATCCTGTTATCAATGACATCCAATGTCCATGGTCAGGAAACCGTAACCATCTATTGATCAACGAGCTAGTCAATTAGAGGCTTACTAGGGACATGGTGTTGTCTATGTATCCACACATGTATCTGAGTTTCCTATCAATACAATTATAGCATGGATAATAAACGATTATCATGAACAAGGAAATATAATAATAACTTAATTTATTATTGCCTCTAGGGCATATTTCCAACAGTCTCCCACTTGCACTAGAGTCGATAATCTAGTTCACATCGCCATGTGATTAACACTCACAGGTCACATCGCCATGTGACCAACATCCAAAGAGTTTACTAGTGTCACTAAACTAGTTCACATCATCATGTGATTAAGACTCAATGAGTTCTGGGGTTTGATCATGTTTTGCTTGTGAGAGAGGTTTTAGTCAACAGATCTGCAACATTCAGATCCGTATGTACTTTGGAAATCTCTAGGTCATATTGTAAATGCTGCTTCCACGCTCCACTTGGAGCTTTTCCAAATGGTTGCTCCACTATACGTATCCGGTTTGCTACTCAGAGTCATTCGGATAGGTGTTAAAGCTTGCATCGTCGTAACCCTTTACGCCGAACTCTTTATCACCTCCATAATCGAGAAACAAATCCTTATTCCTCTAAGGATAATTTTGACCGCTATCTGATGATCCACTCCTTGATCACCTTTGTACCCTCTTGCCAGACATGTGGCAAGGCACACATCAGGTGCGGTACTTAGCATAGCATACTATAGAGCCTACGTCTAAAGCATAGGGGACGACTTCGTCCTTTCTCTCTTTTCTGCCGTGGTCGAGCTTTAAGTCTTAACTTCGTACCTTACGACTCAGGCAAGAACTCCTTCTTTGACTGATCCATCTTGAACACTTTCAAGATCATGTCAAGGTACGTGCTCATTTGAAAGTATCATTAAGCGTTTTGATCTATCCTCATAGATCTTGATGCTCAATGTTCAAGTAGCTTAATCTATGTTTTCACTTGAAAAACACCTTTCAAATAACCCTATATGCTTTCCAGAAATTCTACATCATTTCTGATCAACAATATGTCAACAACATATACTCATCAGAAATTCTATAGTGCTCCCACTCACTTCTTTGGAAACACAAGTTTCTCATGAACTTTGTATAAACCCAAAATCTTTGATCATCTTATCAAAGTGCACATTCCAACTCCGAGATGCTTACTCCAGTCCATAGAAGGATCGCTGGAGCCAGCATACCTTTTAGCATCCTTAGGATCGACAAAACTTTTCTGATTGTATCACATACAACCTTTCCTTATGAAAACTGGTAAGGAAACTCGTCTTGACATCCATCTGCCAGATTTCATAAATGCAGCTAATGCTAACATGATTCCGACGGACTTAAGCATCGCTACAGATGAGAAAATCTCATCGTAGTCAACTCCTTGAACTTGTGAAAAACTCTTCGCCACAAGTCGAGCTTCATAGACGGTGACATTACCGTCCACGTCCGTCTTCTTCTTAAAGATCCATTTATCTCAATGGCTTGCCGATCATCGGGCAAGTCCACCAAAGTCCATGCTTTGTTCTAATACATGGATCCTATCTCAGATTTCATGGCTTCTAACCATTTGTCGGAATTTGGGCCCACCATCACTTCTCCATAGCTCGTAGGTTCATTGTTGTCTAGCAACATGATCTTCAAGACAGGATTACTGTACCACTCCGAAGTAGTACGCATCCTTGTCACCCTACGAGGTACGGTAGTGACTTGATCCAAAACTTCATGATCACTATCATAAGCTTCTACTTCAATTGGTGTAGGCGCCACAGGAACAACTTCCTGTTCCCTGCTACACACTTGTTGAAGTGACGGTTCAATAACCTCATCAAGTCTCCACCATCCTCCCACTCAATTTTCGAGACAACCCTTTCCTCGAAAAAGGACCCGATTCAAGAAACAATCCCTATTGCTTTCAGATCTGAATTAGGAGGTATACCCAACTATTTTGGGTGTCCTATGAAGATGCATTTTATCCGCTTTGGGTTCGAGCTTATCAACCTGAAACTTTTTCACATAAGCGTCGCAGCCCCAAACTTTTAAGGAATGACAACTTAGGTTTCTCCAAACGGTGTCGTCTCAACGGAATTACGTGGTACCCTATTAAAGTGAGTGCAGTTGTCTCTAATGCCTAACCCATGAACGATAGTGGTAATTCGATAAGAGACATCAAGGTACGCACCATATCCAATAGGGTCCTACTATGATGTTCGGACACACCATCACACTATGGTGTTCCAGGCGGTATTAATTGTGAAACAATTTCCACAATGTCTTAATTGTGTGCCAAAACTCGTAACTCAGATATTCATCTCTATGATCATATCATAGACATTCTATCCTCTTGTCACGAAGATCTTAAACTTCACTCTGAAATTACTTGAACCATTCAATAATTCAGACTTGTGTTTCATCAAGTAAATATACTCAACATCTACTCGAATCATCTGTGAAGTAAGAACATAACGATATTCACTGCATGCCTCAGCACTCATTGGACTGCACACATCAAAATGTGTTACTTCCAACAAGTTGCTATCTAGTTCCATCTTACTGAAACCGAGGCTTTTCAGTCATCTTGTCCATGTGGTATGATTTGCATATCTCAAGTGAGTCTAAACGATCCATATGCGTATACACCAATAGACATGGTTCGCATGTCTCAAACTTTTCAAAACGAGTGAGTCCAAAGATCCATCAACATGGAGCTTCTTCATGCGTTTTATACCAATATGACTTACATAGCAGTGCCACAAGTAAGTGGTACTATCATTACTATCTTATATCTTTTGGCATGAAAATGTGTATCACTACGATCGAGATTCAATAAACCATTCCTTTAGGTGCAAGACCATTGAAGGTATTATTCAAATAAATAGAGTAACCATTATTCTCCTTAAATGAATAACCGTATTGCGATAGACACAATCCAATCATGTCTATGCTCAACGCAAACACCAAATGACAATTATTCAGGTTTAATACTAATCTTGATGGTAGAGGGAGCGTGCGATGTTTGATCACATCAAACTTGGAAACACTTCCAACACATATCGTCAGCTCACCTTTAGCTAGTCTCCGTTTATTCCGTAGCCTTTTATTTCGAGTTACTAACACTTAGCAACCGAACCGGTATCTTAATACCCTGGTGCTACTAGGAGTACTAATAAAGTACACATTAACATAATGTATATCCAATATACTTCTATCGACCTTGCCAGCCTTCTCATCTACCAAGTATCCAGGGTAATTCCACTCTAGTGACTGTTCCCCTTATCATAGAAGCACTTAGTTTCGGGTTTGGGTTCAACCTTGGGTTTCTTCACTAGAGCAGCAGCTGATTTGCCGGTTCATGAAGTATCCCTTCTTGCCCTTGCCCTTCTTGAAACTAGTGGTTTCACCAACCATCAAAATTGATGCTCCTTCTTGATTTCTACTTTCGCGGTGTCAAACATCGTGAATACCTCAAGGATCATCATATCTATCCCTGATATGTTATAGTTCATCACGAAGCTCTAGCAGCTTGGTGGCAATGACTTTGGAGAAACATCACTATCTCATCTGGAAGATCAACTCCCACTCGATTCAAGTGATTGTTGCACTCAGACAATCTGAGCACAAGCTCAACGATTGAGCTTTTCTCCGTTAGTTTGCAGGCTAAGAAAATTGTCAGAGGTCTCATACCTCTTGACGTGGGCACGAGCCTGAAATCCCAATTTCAGCCCTCGAAACATCTCATATTTTCCGCGATATTTCGAAAACGTCTTTGGTGCCTCTACTCTAAACCATTTAACTGAACTATCACGTAGTTATCAAAACGTGTATGTCCGATGTTCGCAACATCCACAAACAACGTTTGGGGTTCAGCACACTGAGCGGTGCATTAAGGACATAAGCTTTCTATTGTTCGCATAATCGCTACTGTCAACTTTCAACTATATTTTTCTCTAGGAACATATCTAAACAGTGGAACTAAAGCGCGAGCTTACGACATAATTTGCAAAGATCTTTTGACTATGTTCAGGATAATTAAGTTCATCTTATGAACTCCCACTCAGATAGACATCCCTCTGGTCATCTAAGTGATTACATGATCCGAGTCAACTAGGCCGTGTCCGATCATCACGTGAGACGGACTAGTCATCATCGGTGAACATCTTCATGTTGATCGTATCTACTATACGACTCATGCTCGACCTTTCGGTCTCTGTGTTCCGAGGCCATGTCTGTACATGCTAGGCTCGTTAAGTTAACCCTAAGTGTTTCGCGTGTGTAAATCTGTCTTACACCCGTTGTATGTGAACGTAAGAATCCATCACACCCGATCATCACGTGGTGCTTAGAAGCGACGAACTTTAGCAACGGTGCACAGTTAGGGGAGAACACTTCTTGAAATTGTTGTAAGGGATCATCTTATTTACTACCGTCGTTCTAAGTAAACAAGATGCATAAACATGATAAACATCACATGCAATCAAATAGTGACATGATATGGCCAATATCATTTTGCTCCTTTTGATCTCCATATTCGGGGCTCCATGATCATCATCGTCACCGGCATGACACCATGATCTCCATCATCATGATCTCCATCATCGTGTCTTCATGAAGTTGTCTTGCCAACTATTACTTCTACTACTATGGCTACCGGTTAGCAATAAAGTAAAGTAACTACATGGCGTTGTTCAATGACACGCAGGTCATACAATAAATTAAG
Organism: Triticum dicoccoides; assembly: GCF_002162155.2. Classification (NCBI taxonomy): domain Eukaryota; kingdom Viridiplantae; phylum Streptophyta; class Magnoliopsida; order Poales; family Poaceae; genus Triticum; species Triticum dicoccoides. The sequence goes on from NC_041387.1 coordinate 414,097,709, forward strand.
ACAACTCCTATGGCTCCTGCCGGTTGTCATACTCATCGACATGCAAGTCGTGATTCCTATTACAAGAACATGATCAATCTCATACATCACATATCATTCATCACATTCTTCTTGGCCATATCACATCACATAGCATACCCTGCAAAAACAAGTTAGACGTCCTCTAATTGTTGTTTGCATGTTTTACGTGGCTGCTATGGGTTTCTAGCAAGAACGTTTCTTACCTACGCAAAACCACAACGTGATATGTCAATTGCTATTTACCCTTCATAAGGACCCTTTTCATCGAATCCGTTCCGACTAAAGTGGGAGAGACTGGCACCCGCTAGCCACCTTATGCACCAAGTGCATGTCAGTCGGTGGAACCTGTCTCACGTAAGTGTACGTGTAAGGTCGGTCCGGGCCGCTTCATCCCACAATACCGTCGAAACAAGATTGGACTAGTAACGGTAAGCATATTGAACAAAATCAACGCCCACAACTACTTTGTGTTCTGCTCGTGCAAAGAATCTACGCAATAGACCTAGCTCATGATGCCACTGTTGGGGAACGTAGCAGAAATTCAAAATTTTCCTACGTGTCACCAAGATCTATCTATGGAGAAACCAGCAACGAGGGGAAGGATAGTGCATCTACATACCCTTGTAGATCGCTGAGCGGAAGCGTTCAAGAGAACGGGGTTGAAGGAGTCGTACTCGTCGTGATCCAAATCACCGGAGATCCTAGTGCCGAACGGACGGCACCTCCGCGTTAAACACACGTACAGCCCGGTGACGTCTCCCATGCCTTGATCCAACAAGGAGAGAGGGAGAGGTTGAGGAAGACTCCATCCAGCAGCAGCACAACGACGTGGTGGTGATGGAGGAGCGTGGCAATCCTGCAGGGCTTCGCCAAGCACCGCGGGAGAGGAGGAGTACTTGGGAGAGGGGGAGGGCTGCGCCAGAACATGTGGTGCGGCTGCCCTCCCACCCCTCCACTATTTATAGGTGGGGGGAAGAGGGGGCCGGCCCCCCTAGATCCCATCTAGGGTTGGGGGCGGCGGCCAAGGGGGGAGGAGTGCCTCCCAAGTCAAGTGGAGGCCTCCCCCTTTAGGGTTTTCCCCCTCCCATGCGCATGGGCCTTGGGGGGGCTGGTGCCCCTGGCCCATTAAGGCTAGGGCGCCCCCCTACAGCCCATGCTGCTGTATTGGACGTGGTGGAACAGTTTCTGGACCTCCGGACCCCTCCGGAACCTTCTGTAAGCTTCCCGGTACAATACCGAAAAAACCCGAACTTTTTTCAGAACCCGAACAACAACTTTCCATATATAAATCTTTACCTCCGGACCATTCCGAAACTCCTAGTGACGTCCGGGATCTCATCCGGGACTCCGAGCAACATTTGGTAACCACATACAAACTTCCTTTATAACCCTAGCGTCATCGAACCTTAAGTGTGTAGACCCTACGGGTTCGGGAACCATGCAGACATGACCGAGACAACTCTCCGGCCAATAACCAACAGCGGGATCTGGATACCCATGTTGGCTCCCACATGTTCCACGATGATCTCATCGGATGAACCACGATGTCAAGGACTCAATCAATCCCGTATACAATTCCCTTTGTCTAGCGGTATTGTACTTGCCCGAGATTCGATCGTCGGTATCCCGATACCTTGTTCAATCTCGTTACCGGCAAGTCTCTTTACTCGTTCCGTAACACATCATCCCGTGATCAACCCCTTGGTCACATTGTGCACATTATGATGATGTCCTACCGAGTGGGCCCAGAGATACCTCTTCGTTAACCGGAGTGACAAATCCCAGTCTCGATTCGTGCCAACCCAACAGACACTTTCAGAGATACCTGTAGTGCACCTTTATAGCCACCCAGTTACGTTGTGACGTTTGGTACACCCAAAGCATTCCTACGGTATCCGGGAGTTGCACAATCTCATGGTCTAAGGAAAAGATACTTGACATTAGAAAAGCTTTAGCATACGAACTACGATCTTTGTGCTAGGCTTAGGATTGGGTCTTGTCCATCACATCATTCTGCTAATGATGTGATTCCGTTATCAATGACATCCAATGTCCATGGTCAGGAAACCGTAACCATCTATTGATCAACGAGCTAGTCAATTAGAGGCTTACTAGGGACATGGTGTTGTCTATGTATCCACACATGTATCTGAGTTTCCTATCAATACAATTATAGCATGGATAATAAACGATTATCATGAACAAGGAAATATAATAATAACTTAATTTATTATTGCCTCTAGGGCATATTTCCAACAAAGCCGAGCTCCTTAAGAGTACGGCGCATATTCCAACTGGATCATGCACTTCGACGGCTCCAAAATGTTGGTTGGCCTGGGGGCGGGCGTCGTTCTGACATCCCCAACCGGAGATACAGTCCAATATGTACTTCAGATAATGTACACGGACTCTAACAACGCGGCCGAATACGAGGACCTTCTACACGGTCTCAGGATGGCAGTCTCCATGGGCATTCAGCGCCTGGAGGTCCGCGGGGATTCAAACCTTGCGATATCCCAAATAAATGGAGACTTTGATGCCAAAGATCCGAAAATGGCAGCTTATCGCAATGCCGTCTTAAAGATGCCAGCCCGGTTTGAGGGGCTCGAATTTCACCACATAGCCCGGGAGAATAACCAGGCAGCAGACGTGTTGGCACGCATTGGCGCAAAGCGCGATGCCGTCCCTCCCAACATCTTCCTAGAAAGGTTGTTCAAGCCATCTGTATCATGGGAGGAAGAGTCCGGAAACAATAGCCCGGACACAACCACACTGCCCCTCACCGAACATTCTGACACAGTTGGTGGCTCCGCCACCGAAACAACACCATCAACCCACACAATAATGGCAGTCATTGCCCCGTGGATAGAACCATTCCTAGCCTACCTAACTAGGCAGGAACTTCCCGAGGACCAAAACGAGGCCCGCTGCATAGTGCGACGATCTAAAGCCTATAAAGTCCACAAGGGAGAGCTTTATAAGAAAAGCACAACCGGAGTCCTTCAAAGGTGTATCTCTGAAGAGGAAGGGCGAAACCTTCTGGCTAAAATTCATGCCGGACTCGGCGGGCACCATGCCGCAGCCCGGGCTCTTGTAAGCAAGGCCTTCCGTACCGGATTTTATTGGCCGATGGCCCGGGCAGACGCTCAGGACTTAGTGCAGCGATGCATCGGTTGCCAATTATTCGCTAACCAAAGCCACATACCGCCTACCGCCCTACAAACCATACCCATTACCTGGCCTTTTGCGGTCTGGGGGCTTGACATGGTTGGACCCCTTAAAGGAGGAACCCACAAGCAAAAATATCTACTGGTCATGGTGGACAAATTCACCAAATGGATAGAGGCCAAGCCTGTAAAGACGGCCGAATCCGGACCGGTGATAGACTTCATATCCGGGGTTGTACACCGTTACAGCGTCCCCCACAGCATCATAACTGACAACGGCACAAACTTCATGGCCGACGAAGTTAAACTCTGGTGCAAAAACATGGGCATTAAGCTCCACTACGCTTCAGTCTATCACCCTCAAACCAACAGTCAAGTCGAGTGAGCCAACGGTCTCATTATGAGCGGCATCAAACCCAGACTAGTGCAATCCCTCAAGGAATCTAACACGCACTGGGTAGAGGAGCTTGACTCCTTACTCTGGGGGCTGCGGACCACGCCGAATCGCACTACCGGATTCACACCATTTTTATGGTATATGGCGCAGAGGCAGTACTGCCATGCGACATAATTCATGACTCACCTCGAGTGCGCATGTATGAAGCAAGAGAAGCCGAGCTCGATTGGCAGGACAGCTTGGACGCATTGGAGGAGGAGCGCAATGTGGCAAAAGCCCGTTCCGCATTCTATCAACAGCAGGCTCGAAGATATCAAAGCAGAGAAGTACGGGCCAAAACTTATAACGTTGGCGAACTAGTTCTACGCCTGCCGGACAAGAAAAAGGACAAACTAAAGCCCAAATGGGAGGGTCCCTTCATAATCGACCAAGTACTGACTGGTGGAGCGTACCGCCTGTGAAACGCATCGGACAACCGACTCGAGCCGAACCCATGGAACGCAGCACGCCTACGAAGATTCTACGCCTAGCGCCGAACTCCGTGTTCGTCTCCTTCCTCTGTCCCTTTGTTATTTTTATTTTTCATTAGCTGCCCGGCATTTCTCTCCTTCTCTCTACATTTTTTTCTCCCAAGCCCTTAGGGGCTTGCCTGTGCATTGTTCGCACATACTTGACGCGCCATCCGCGCTCATCATACCTGGGGGCTTCTTTATCAGAAGTTTAGATAAACGGGCCTCATGCCCAAAACATGTGTGACACTTCCGCATGAACCTTTTATACACCATTATATGCATCGATATGACTTAAGTTTTGGCCAAGCTGGGTTGCCTGGCTCCTGTGCTTACCCCCTACGTTCCCGTTCGTTCGGCTAGGTGGTAACGGGAGCACCTCTGCGATTGTTACTGCCGGGTCAGCCAGATGTGTACCTCAGACTGGGTGAAGCCGAAAGCTAGCGTTCTTAAGGGAATATTCGGTCGGTGAACTAAAAGATGATTTTTCTTGTTTATCTATCTGCCCCCAGATGCTTTTCTGCTCTTTTTAGCAGTTCGGACATGCACTTTAGGGCATGCCTCCCAGGGAAAGGAACCCCTAACGGAACTATTCTCCCTGGAAGATGTTTCTTACTAACCATGTAATATAACATAACTAGTTGGGCACTTGTCTGCTAAAGCAATTATGACCCCTACGCCTTGTCTCCATGCATGCCCCGGTTCTTACATAATCGAGAGGGTATTCGGACACACTCCGGACTATAGGGTCCAGAGGTCGAAGTGAAAAGGTCCGCAATGACAAACGATCTACAATCCGGCTAGAAGGCATTTTTCATGTCATTTTAAATTACAGAGTCAATCCGACTCGGTATATTCTTCTTCAATACCATCCAACAGGCGGTCTAATTTACAGTCCTGTTGAGAATACTTTGCAGCCAGCTCTACTTGGCCATATACTAAGCTGACAGGGATCTCCTTTCCGTCATGACCCATAGGGCCGACCTCGGCCATGTGGTTCGGGTCAGCCTTCGTGTACCGAGTCTTCACCATGGCCCAGGCCTCCCTGGCACCTTGACGGCAGGCCGATATCTTCCACAACCGGAAGCGCTGCCGCACTCCCTCCAGCTTCTTTGCAAGCTCCCCAAGGCCTTCTGGCATGGAGAGGGATGGCCACATAGCCTGGACGACGCCCTGCATTGCCTGCCGAACTCGTTCGTGCAGTTGCAACAGCTCAGGAAGAAGGTCCCCCGTTGAACCGGGCATTTCCTCCGCAGGACGACCTGTCAGCAGACCTACAGACATAGCTCTGTCAATCGACTTCCTCGCCGAATTCTTTTTTCGAAGATTCGTTCAAGCACTTACTAAAAATGCCGCGTCGAAGTCGCCGATTCTCCTTTACGGAAGCAGATAGCTGAATACGAACATCCTTTAGTTCCTCGCCCAGCTGGGTATTAGCGTCTTGAAGTTTGTTCTTCTCTTGCCTCGCCCTCGTCAGCACGCTCTCGCCAGCCTTCAGTTGGCATAGGAGTTGTTGCTTGTCCAGATTTACTCCGGCCCCATCTGCACTATTCTCGTCAGAGTTGCACACATGCCGCACTTCACAACGGAATTATCTTTTGAAGCATATATTACCTGAGGGCGTCCCCTTGGCATTATCTGAAGTGGCCAGTGTGGCCTCGAGTTGGGCCTTGCACTCTTCAAGCTCCTGGGACAGTTGCGTGTTCTTCTTTGTAAGACACTGCATAGCACATGATCCTTAAAACAGTTATCTTCACTGTTTCAAGTCTCGGGGGCTACTGACGTATATAACCTTCAATTTTACTCACCTGTATGTCTTTTACATACTGCTCTATGGCTCTGGCTAGACCATTTTGAGCGGCACGGAGATACGCATCTCCTGTATTAAAGGCGTCCAACGCCTCTGGGGAAAAACATGCGTCACAAAGAACAATCCGGCGACGCCTGTGGTTCATGGCACTCTCCACCTCTGAATTGGTGGCAGATAGCCCGTCTGCATCCTCTGTCAGAGGAACGCCCGAGGTGCGCCCCGTGTCCGCCTCCGCTTCCGGACCCGGCCTTGAACCCTGGCCGGTGGATATAGTCCGGCGGGCTCTCTTCTTTCTAAGAAAAGCATGAGCGTTAGTATGACTTGAGGGCATAAACCCTAGGTGTTAAATTCACACGCCGTACCGTTGCGCCGGAATCTCGATCTGGTCCGCACTTCTTTTTGGCCCGCCTGGCTTCAGCGGCCCTTGTTGGCTGCTCACCGCGGGCTCGGCCTTCCGCCTCAAGGATTTACCCTGCGAAATGAAACACTATTAGTTCACGGCATTCAAGATAAAGCATGGATGGATCTCCTTGAAAATACTGGGACGTTGGTCTCGGTTACCTTTGAGGCTGGAAGTAGTCCGGGATAGTCGGCCGTAATGGCCACTAAGGTGTTGTCCTTACTCAATTGATGAAACACCCCATCGATTAACTCCACACATAAGTCCGGGTCCTCTTGGGAGTCCGGATCGAGGGACCGTTCCGGGTCCTCGGGTTGTGGAGGAGGGTTGTTTATCTCCTTCACAGTCTGGCGCAGCTCCTGCGTTAACATTGCTAGACTAAGTACTCAACTATGGGAATTTAGAAAACGGGTAGGCAAGTGAAAATGTTCGCTCACCCAACTTGGAGGATTGTACATGGAGAATCCGCCCTCCGGGTTGGCACGGAGGAATTCCTCTTCTTCTTCCTTGTACAAAGCGGATAAGATTCTCGTTAAAGTGGCGGCCGAATCTGGCCCCTTAAGACTGCACCGGGTGGCATCGTCCTCCCCGTTGAAATCCCACATGGGGTGGCCTCTGTATTGAAGTGGCTGCACCCCTCGCTTAATGCATATGGCCATGACCTTGATCATGGTCAGTCCGGAATGAGCCAACAACCTTATCCGGCTCATCAGGTAAAGGACGTCCCTGTCAGTTTCCCTCTGAGGGTTCCGCGGGCGCCAGCTCAGGCGCTTCTTCAACGGAGCATTATTGAACTCAGGGAGGCCGATCCATACAGGGTCCGGCAGGGGGACGTCATCTATATAGAACCACTCTGAGGGACAGTCCTCGGACGTCCTCTTTGGGGTACCAGATAGATATCCGGTCCCAGTGATGCGCCATAGTTCGGCTCCGCCCACTTGATAAATAGACCCCTCCTGAGAACGGGGCACGAGGCAAAACAACCTCTTCCACAACGCGAAATGGGCCTCAACGCCCAAGAACAGCTCGCAGAGGGCCACGAAGCCTGCGATATGTAGTATGGAGGCAGGTGTGAGGTTGTGTAGCTGGAGGCCGTAGAACTCCAGTAGCCCTCGGAGAAACGGATGAATTGGAAATCCGAGTCCTCTTATTAAATAAGGGACTAGGCATACCCGCTCTCCTTGAGAGGGATTGGGGACGCTCTCCGCCTGCTCTCCGTCGCTATATGTGGCAATCCCGGCTCGAACTAGGACCATATATGCTGGGGGGAGGAGCCCCTTGGACTGAAGCACTACTAGCTCGCTATGCGGGACGGAACACCACCCCCAATCTCCGGGCCGAGGGCTGGAGAGGCGAGAGGAGGAGCTGCACCGACCGGCCATGGTGGAATGGATCCCTATCGAAGGCACCCTGATGAAGACTCGCGGAGGGAAGATGGCGTGAATTGGATCTAAATCCCCGTCTCTTTTATGGGCGGCTCATTAACGCAACTGGGGGGGGGTAGATGAAAAAAAACTGGCTTTTCGCATTCGTTTGACACGTGGAAGATGGTCATTATGGGGCACAAAAGCCGAGGAGAGCAGCACGCACTAGAAGCCGGACACTATTCGACCGGTACAAGGAATTTGGAGAAGAACCCGCGTTGCAATGCCGAAGACAAACTTGTGCGCTAGACTTATCGTTATTGAAGCCTGGTTCGGGGGCTACTGAGGGAGTCCTGGATTAGGGGGTGTTTGGATGGCCGGACTATGACCTTTGGCCGGACTCCCGGACTATTAAGATACAAGATTGAAGACTCCGTCCCGTGTCCGGATGGGACTTTCCTTGGCGTGGAACGCAAGCTTGGCCATACGATATGAAGATCTCCTCCCATTGTAACCGACTCTGTGTAACCCTAGCCCTCTCCGGTGTCTATATAAACCGAAGAGGTTTAGTCCGTAGGACGAACAACAATCATACCATAGGCTAGCTTCTAGGGTTTAGCCTCTCTGATCTCGTGGTAGATCCACTCTTGTACTACCCATATCATCAATATTAATCAAGCAGGAGTAGGGTTTTACCTCCATCGAGAGGGCCCGAACCTGGGTAAAAACATCGTGTCCCTTGTCTCCTGTTACCATCCGCCTAGACGCACAGTTCGGGACCCCCTACCCGAGATCCGCCGATTTTGACACCGACACTCCCTATATGTATGCTTGTTTCTGTGGATCTATAATCTAGTGTGTGGTGATGCAGCCCACGTTTGCACCTTGTCATCTCCTATTTAATCTTACTGATGTGGCTGATGATATGAACAGCATGCCATGCACATTAACCAAAATAGATACAATGATTGTCTTTGCCCTTCATCTATGCTTCTTTTGTTGACATGGTAATCCAGTAGTATGGTGAAGCTCCTTGCATTATGAACAATGCCAAATTATGCTATTGATATTTTAAACTTACTCTTTATTTTCTAATTTGAAATTGGATGAAATTGACAGCATAATTACCATCTTTGTTTATACACGTGCAAAACATGTCATCTCTCTGTTTGTTTCAGGATGATATGCCTGATGGCAAGCACAAGTCTGCTGAAGGTTGTGAGACAAACCCAACATATATTGCAGCAAAGAAGGCAAAACATATTGAACATAGCGAGACAACCCCAAAGTCTTATCTTGATGCAGTGTTCAAGTTACTTGAGACTAGCAGTCAGACAAGCTCACAGAATTCGCTGTCTAAATCAGTTCAACTTCTTCTGTCCAGGTTCTAGAAGAAAGGCATTCTGCAACTCAACTTCAACTTGAAGTCCTATCTCTAAGAAAGATTGCGGAGAACACCAACGAGAACCTGATTACTAAACAGCTACACCTGGAAGCTATGACCGACATGCTAGGCTGGTCTCACAACCTTGCTCAGCAGCTTGTGCAATAGTTCCCGTGCAAGGCTAACCTTTCTTGAACTGTCTTGGAAGTGATCTTGGTTCAGTATTATTTTGTTATGCTGCAATGGCGCCCAGTTTTTGTAATTTGCGTCTTTGTTGCGCTTTATGATCACTAGTGGCGAACTTCGATGCCCAGTGGATGTAATGTACCATAAATCCTTTATTGTATAGTGTAGGTTTATTCTAAGTTACTATGCAGTAATTTCTTTATTGTATAGAGTTGGTTTGTTCTTAATTCCAGCTAGCTACCGCATATGCCATCATTCGCTATCTGGAAAAAAATCTGATGTAGACGATCGGGCCGAAACATTCACCTCTAACGGGCCTGCATTTTAGCGGGCCACAATTAGGTGGGCCTGCAACTTTCTTTGGCCTAAAAGGCCATTGGGCCCTTCACACTTTGCGCCAAGCCCACAACTTACACGTGCCTATATTCGGCCCAAAGTTTAGTTGGGCCTTTAGTGGACCCAGTGCTTAGTTGGGATGTAGCTTTGGGCCGTTAACAAGATGAATATTCTGTTGGCCTATTACGGCCCAGAAGAAACCATGGGCCTTTTAGCAGGCCGAAATGCATGTTGGGCCTCAAATTTCACTAGTCGTCGACGGGCCTTCAGCAGGCTGAAATGTAGACCGGACCATTATTGGCCTAGTTATATGACGGGCCATTAGTAGGCCGAAACATATCTCGGGACTTAGTTGGCCCACTGATATCATGGGCCTTTAAGAGGTCTAAAGCTTAGTAGAGGCATCAACAGGCCGAATTACACGACAGGCCTTTAACAGGCCCAAAGTCACGTTGGGCTAAACTGTTGCCACCTTGATCATGGGCCATTAGAGGGCCGGATGTCGCGTCGGACTATATATGGCCCATGGGCAGCATAGGCCATTCCTAGGCCGAAAGACACACCGGGATGAAATGGGCCCATGTCTACATCGGGCCTCTAACAGGCCGAAATGTCACTGGGCCGTAATTGGGCCCAAATATTCGGCGAACAATTAACGGGCCAGATCTGTTTTCGGGCCGTAAATGGGCCATGTTTAAACATGTCGTTAGTGGGCTGGCCTGCTAGTACCTAAGTAAATACTACGGGACTTTGACTAGGCCGGCCTTTTTAACCTATATGAGCCTCTGTTGGGCCCTGCCATGTGTCGACGTATCATAGTCACGTCTCCTCCATTGGACGGACGACATCTGGCCCACCGAGGAGCCGACACGTGTTTCCTCTAGCCAATGATGATTTTACACGTGAAAAATCCCCATTGGTCCGGGTTGTTAATGGTTATTGGATCCAAACCGGAACCCATTAGCTTAACGATGACCCGTTACGGTGGATGCCACATGTCGGTTACCCTTGACGAAAGCATTTCCATGACGCACCATTTATCGTCATGGAAGTGGACACTTCCGTGATGATAATTTTGGTATTGTCATGGAGCACTTCTACGACAGCACAGGTATGACTATCTTGATTCTGTCATATAATCGTCATGGATGTACATGCATGACAAAAAATGTGACCTACTATGACAAACACATATCATCATGGAAGTGGTTTTTTTGTAGTGGTAGTTAGGATGAACTTGCTTTGCCTTTTGGGTATATGATCATGCATGACTAAGTTTCTTCTGTTCCATGTGTAGTGTGTTCCTTTGTTTACTGCTTGAATCGTGGCACTTCTGTCATGTTAGGTGAAGTGGTGTGTGGTGTACAGAGGGAGGGTTCCAGGGGTTTACAATTCATGGCAAACATGCCAAGAACAAGTGACTTGTTACATAGACAACTCATTCAAAGGGTTTAAGACTAGGAAGGAGGCATAGGATTCCAACTCCAAGTTCTTGCTCAAGCAGAAGATTAATGTTGAAGTATGCATGTCTCCTCAGTTTGGGGTGCGTGGGATGAAGAACTTCTTCATGGTCGTCCAGTACGTCGTGATTGTGGTGTTGTTTTATTGATGTGATCAATGTAAGGTGTAGATGGTAAGCTCACCACATAGAGTACAAATACAAGGTAAGCAAACCTAGCCGAATGTATGAAACCAAACATCATGTAGTGCATAAGCACAGTCATAAGCAGGCAACAAAATGCGCGGAGCACAAGGGGCTGGTGCTACATGTGCATAACCTAGTTTTTGGCCTGCATCTGCTCAGCCTGCAATGGAGCAAAACCGATGCAGGCTACCAAACACGTCCCAAGAGATTTTCTTCAATGCAAATGCATTTTGCACGCAGAAGTCCCTTGCGTCAATCCTTTGCTAGGGAGACATGAGAGGCAATATGAACTTCCGGCAATCAAATTGCCCTCCTCCTCCTTGCTCCTGTTGTTTTCAGCATCCTCCCACAAAAAAAAGCCCGTGTGGACATGGCAATGATGGGATCTACCCCTCGCCTCATTATGTATCACTCTCGGGAGCTGGAGTACTCGCGATAATGGTAGGTGGTAGACGCAGCATAGCTCGTGGCTCTGCAGCCATACTAGTCGTTGAGGTGGCACGATGTAGGCGATCGTGCCTTAGGCCAAGGTCGGGTGTCATCCGATCTACTCACCTCGGCAGTTGTGGCTAGCTCCTGTTAGTGGCGGTGTGGCTACTTGCCACTATTGGCAGGGCGCCGTGATGGCGTGTGGTGGTAATTGCTCGGTCGATGCACAGTGGTGTTGTGGATTTAATATGGCCCGGGGGAGCCGCGGCTAGGAGATTTGGGTGCGAGATGTTGGCTCGCTAGCGGCTCCGGGCATCGCGGTTGTGATGGTGCTTTCTAGCCATGCTCGGCCTGTGTGGGGGTGGTGTTGCATGTGTGTCGGCATTTTCTTGACTCTAGGGTGCTATTATGTCTTGATTGGCGGGCCCTCGGAGTCTCTGGGCCTCTTCCCCGTGGCCCGGACGGGTGGAGAGGCATAGCTATGTGCGAAAGCCTTGTTTTCTATGGATCAATGGGTATCAACGAGGACGACACGCTGGTGCCCTATTTCTTTGGACTTGTTGCAGAAGGTTTCTCTTGTCCTCTAGATCCGGTTGGTCGGTTTATTAGGTTGCAGTGGTGGTTGTTGCCATGGTTATGTAGTTTTCGGTCTAGTATTCCGTATAATTGGATCAACTCAATTATTCTTTATGAAGTCGCAGGAGCACACTCTCCTCTTACAAGGTCCCTAAAAAGGTTATGTCAAAGCGCATCTAGATCTACCCTAAGTATTGCACATCGAAGTCCCATGTCATTGATTTTACGCCAAGATTTGTGTAGTACTTTTTTTGCTTTTGCTTTTGCTTTTTATATTCATTTGAGTCACTTATATGTGCAATAATTAGGGCACATCTAGATGTGACCTAGACAGACCCAAAAAATAGCAGCGAATGCAAATGAAAGACTATGCGTGCATGTACAATTATGCATGCAGGTTGCTAAAAAGTGGATGCACACGTACCCAAGGACATACCGACGCTGCCAGTCTGCCTCGCCTCCTATGGCCTTGAGATGATGAAGGCATGGTGGATCACGTCCCTTTCCGGCGGGAGGGCTCCGTTTTTTATGCTCTTTTGAGTTTTGTTAGGTTTGTCTATTGCTCAGAGAGGCGAGGCATTCACGACTCTTTGAAGATGGAATAAGATTATCTTCGTCTGCTAGCTCCCGTCCTGGCGATGCTTCTAACGTTGTTGGAGGGCGTGTGGATGTTTGTCTCCTACGGATCTCATGGGATCCGGTTGGGTTTTGTCTTCGGTGGAACCATGTGGATCCGGTCTTCATCCGCCTGTGATCATGTGTATATAGATTGGATCCTTCCGATCTACGATTCTCTTCAATGATGGCGGTTGCACTGATCCTGCAGAGTCTTAGCACGACGACTTCCCGACTGTGTACTACAACAAGGTTTTCCCAGCTCCGATGAGAAAGGAGCGATGACGGAGGCGCGATTTCGGCTCGCTCTAGTGCTTGTAGTCATTTCTAGATGGTCTATGAAACTGGATGTAATTTTTACCTCAGGTGTTCTATATACTACCTTAACAGTTCGTGAAATGGCGAACTAACATGTGGTTGGATAGTTAGGAGGACAGTGGTATCCCAAGGCTACCAGGGTTCAAGTTCTGGTGCTCGCATTATTCCTGGATTTATTTCAGGACTTCTAGTGATGTGGGTTCAATGGGAGGAGACGTTCCCGTCGACTACAAAGGCGTCTGTGGTGACTTCGTCAATCTCAAGATGACTTGCCGGCTCAGTCTTTCGAATGTGCTTATAGAGGTAGGGACTGCATGCGTGCGTTCACCACATCTTCCACCGATCCATCTCCATAGCAGGGACTGACAAAAAAACCTTTCCAGCCTGCCGTCGATGCCACCATGGCGTCAGACAGCGCCACCGCTCTGCGCTCAACCATCCAGCCGCATCCGTCGACGATATCCAGCTGCACCATGCTGCCAAAACTCCTCGTCATCGACGTGGTAGATACAACGCCGCACCACCTGGCCACCACCACGCCATCGCCACTGCTGGAGCCACGTGGAGCCCCACCACCCACGACATCTCTCCCTTGAATACGAGGTCCTCCCCAGACAGCGCCTCCATGGAGAATACACGCAAAGGACGCCGCCCACCCAATCCAGATTGGATTTTGGACTTTTGTTCGGGAGGGATTCAGGAGTGGATAGGACGGACCTCGGCTTCGCCTCTAGGGAGGATAACGGCGTGGAGTGACGTCGCCGATGCCGGCCAAACAAGCCGATCAAAGTTTCCTCTGGTCCCATCCTATACCACCAAACCTCCGTGTGATCCGGATTCGGCAATGGCCATGGACCAAAACCTACAGAGATGAAAGAGCCATGGGGCTCAACCCACCAGGAAGGAGGACCAAGAAGAACCCAACGTAGAACTCCAGACGCCGAATCCAGCGATCCGACGTGGCCAACGACGACCACCACCACCCCGCAGCGGTCGACGGATTCCAAAGACAGGATCCAGATGGATCTGATCTAGATCCGGCGGCACCCGCGACCACCGGTCAAATCCAACGCAGCCACCACCTCGCCAGAAGCAGGCTGCCACTACCGCGTCGCGTAGGACGCCGCCGGGAGATCCGCCCGCCATGCCGCCTGACCCCGTGCTCGCCCGGCGCACCTTCCGATCTCGTTGTCCCGCGCCAGCCGTGACGGAAGAGGTGAGGAGAAGCCCCGCCACCGCCCTGCCGGCCAGGCTTCGCTCAACGGCGCTGCGGACGGCAGCGAGGAGGGGAAGAAGCGGACGAGGCAGAGAGGCGGGGCGGCTAGGGTTTCCCCCCGGGTCGCCAGCATGGGCGACACGAGGGGAAGAGAGGAAAATGATTCTATATGAAATCATACTGCCCTATCACAAGATCCCGTCAAAAAGAAAGAAAAAAACTAGCAAATGCAAATGTAAGTCTACATGTAAATGTACAATTTGTGCGCACACGCTATAAAATGCCCGCGCGAATGATTGATACCAGTGTCGCCATGGTCCATACATCAGTTGTATGGTTCTGTTGAAGCAGAGTTATCCTGAACCCCAGTACTTGCTCCACTTATAGTTGAGCCAAAGAAGACATTATTAAGAGTACGGGCAACTCACCATGGGTTCTATTCAAGGAACCCAAAAGGGCCTCACCAAATCCACTTTTAGAGACTGCTCACCGATTTAGCCATTTAGGCTGCATGGACAGTTTATCAGAAATAGGTGCGCTGTAAGTACTATAGTATATGACATGAATGCATCAGTCGAGGAGAGCACCTAAAACATGTCACTCCACTTCTGCTGAAGCCTCATGTCCGGAAAGGAAAAAAGAGCTACCAAGTTCTAGTCAGTTTCGTCGACGAACATTCCGCGTCCAAAACAGCTTCGCCGAGAGTAGTTTTTTTACATAGGCTCGGTGCACCCACGCAAGAAAACGTAGTAAAACATTTCAAAAAATTCTGAAACTTTGTGTGAATGATTATCAACAAATGTTACGGGCGCTTGCAAAGTTTGATGCTCAAATAACATTAGAGGAACTCTCTACAAAAAAAGACAAATTCACTGAAAATTAGTCAAAATGTAAGTGCACTGTTTGAGCAGATTTTGTGATTTTATCTTTTTTGTAGAGAGCTCCTCGATTGTTATTTGACCATCAAACTTTGCAAGCCCCCACAACATTTGTTGATGATTATTCCCATGAAGTTTTAATTTTTTTTAAATTTTTTTGCTATGTTTTCTTGCGTGGATGCACGGAAGGTGGGTGCAGCGACTACTTTCCCCAGCTTCGATTGCTACTTCACACTGCTCACGCAACACAAGGCATGCATGCATGTAGCGGATCAGCCTAGTTTACTTGTGTTCGTCAGCACGGGGATCGTCACCAGTTGGTTGACTTGAGCAACTCTAGCTCCGTTTCACTGCATGGATCATAATGCATGGGAGCAAGCTCAGTGCGAGTTTGGGTACGCGCAATTATTTTTGGGCCCCGGATGATATCTTAACAAGCTCTTTAGGTTAGACCGACACAGGAGATCTCCATGATTAGCTGCTTGCTCTGTACCTCCCAAGATTAAACTATGACTAGTGTCGTAAGTGGACTGAAATTTGTATGGGCCTAGTGGATCAGTTATACCAACACTTGTCTTGATCAAATGGAACCTTGGGATGTCAGCTCCAAATGCCAAACGCAGATCACGGGGAAATGCCAAGGAGTTGCAGAAACAAACCGATCGAGGAGCTGGATCCAAGATATTTCTGTGTTTTGTTTTCTCGGATCGATTTCTCTAGGTGGGGTTTGGGCCTAAATCAAAACATCATTTGACAGTAAGACAATAATAAACTTATCAGGATGTTCAGAAGTGGTATTATGGTGAGATCTGGAAGGTGGAAGAAATGGCCCGGTATAATAGACAGGGATATCAAGTTATCAGTCGGTGTGCGTACTAACTAAGATCATCAGCCGTGAGAAGATCCTTGTCTTTCTTCAAATTAATGAAAAGCCAGCATTTTCGTCAAAAAAGAGAAGATGGGATGTTATATAACATTCAAGAAAGGCTGAGGTATGTGTTACTCTACAGAAACAGGACAACGATCTATGAGAGATACATCACATCTTGGTTATCTTTTGCATAGCGACCTCGCCCTTTCTCCCTGGCATTACCAATTCCGTGCCATTCCAAGTGGTTGAAGAACTGATTAAGCCATTTACAAAAAAAGATAAAAATAAAAATAAATTAGTAAGCTTTTTCCCAACAACCCAAACTGAGTAGTGGTTTTTTCTTCTTTTGATAATTAAACAAAGTAATACTCCCTCCGATTCATATTACTTGTCGGCACAAGTAATATGGATCGGCGGTATTATTGAGCACTGAACTTGTGATGTGTGCAATTTCTTAGCCTGCGGTTTTCAGTGCATGACAATAGCTGAAGATTCTGAACTCTGAAGCCTCAAAACCTCAGCCACAGCCTCGCAGTCTAATTCTTTCAATCACGGCTGAACTGTATAGAATACAAGTCCACGGATAGGTCGGAAAGCACCAAGGAAGGAAAGATCTTGAGCAAGAACACAAAATGGAGTAGCGACGAAGCCGGCCCTGAAGGCCAGGGTGGGGCTGCTGCTGCCTCGTCTCTACGCTCGCTCGCCATTGCTTGCTTCCCGATCTCGTCACCACCCCAGGCGAGCGAGACAGGCACAGTCTAACCACTCGATGTCACAAACGAACATACTCGCGACCATACAACCATCTGCATCTCGCACCAAAAACGAAAAGCGCAAAAGGAGGAATATCAATTAACAAGCAACAATTAAATATGCTACCCCAAAATACGCATGCACGCCAACAAGGCAAGTAACGGATGGGTATGTTTGGCAAGGCAATGCCAATGTATAACCTCCGAATTAAACCCCCAATGGAATGGAAGCTTTACAAGCTTGCGTGTTTCTCATTTGACCAACCCCGTATACGAAGGGAGAAGATGGAGGACCACTTGTGGTAAATGTTGTAAAGGCTATCTATAAAATTGAAAAGAATGGAGGAAATTGAAGAGAATTAGTTCCTACCAAATATATAAGCAGAGAGAGAGAGAGAGAGAGAGTAATTAGGAGGAGGGGGAGTGTTGGTGGAGAGGAGAGATCCCGCAACAATAAAAGAAGAAAGCAGGCGAACCAAACCAAACATACAGTACCAAAGGGAAGCAAAGCAACGGCGATCAAACACCCAACAAAGGGAGCGGGAGGCACCAAACTCGTAAAGTGATAGCCTCGTATATAGCCAGGCGAGAAGGACAGCAAGCCACCGCGAGAACGCAACGCGGGAGAAGAAGCAGCAGCAGCTCTCCATTTTCCGTTTCATTTCATACAGGGAGAGAGCTAGATAGGCACTAGTAGGAGCTAGCAAAGCGGAGAAGTAAACAAGTTTTTGTTTACTCCATCCATCTTCCTTCCCTGGGCTTGCAAGCAAAGGCCGGCCGGCCGGGGCGGTCGATCCATTCGCGGTAAGTTCCTTTAAAGCGCGGGGGCGGGAGCGGGAGGCCGCCCAGCATGCAGCAGCGGCGCAAGTCGGTGTTTGGGTCGGCGCCCTACGCGATGAAGCAGGCCGCGCTGGGGGCGGGCGTGGCGGCGCGCAAGAACGGCACGCCGCTCTCCATGGCGGCCGTGGTGTTCTCGCTCTTCGTCTTCGCCACCTTCCTCTACAACGAGGACATCAAGTCCATCGCCGACTTCCCCTTCGGCGCCGGCGCCGGCGCGCTCCGCGCCAAGTCCCCCGACCTCCACCTCCTGCAGGAGGCCGAGGCCGCCGCGCACCAGGCCGTCACCACCCTCGCCATGCGCGGGGAGGAGGCCATCGTGCGTGTCCTCGACGCGCCCGCCGCCGGGGCCCTTCTTCCGGTAGCCAACGCGGGCGCCGGTAACGGCAAGAACGCCACCGGGGCCGGGGTGGTGGTGGCCAAGACCAGCGCCGCCTCCAACGGCAACGCCAACACGGTCGGCGCCAATGCCGGCAAGGAGGAGGAGGGGCAGGAGAAGGACAGGGACGTGACGCTCCCGAACGTGACGGGAGGCGGCGGCGCGGAGGAGGCTAAGCGGCGGGAGGACGAGGAGGCGGCCGAGCGGGCGTCGACGGCGAAGGCCGCCGCGGCGACGGCGGCGGCGCTGCGGACGGTGGTGAGCGTGCCGGCGACGTGCGACCTGTACCGCGGCAGCTGGGTGTACGACGAGGTGAACGCGCCGGTGTACAAGGAGACGCAGTGCGAGTTCCTGACGGAGCAGGTGACCTGCATGCGCAACGGCCGCCGCGACGACTCGTATCAGAAGTGGCGGTGGCAGCCGACCGACTGCGACCTCCCCCGGTACGTTTTTTTTCCTTCTTCCCGTGTGGCCGTTTTACGCCGGTTTTTCTGAGCGGTTTGCGGGGTTGCGATCTGAGATTCGGGTTCCACGCCGGGATGTGAGGCTGAATGGCCGGTCTGGTTTGTCAGCATGTACGAGCCGGAGATCATCGTCGGTTTACGGAAACTGAGGCCACTTGTTTTTACTACTCCTCTTAATCTGGGAGTACTACCATTTTCTGCATTTGTCAGAGTATGAGACAAACACCACTAGGAGGTCAACGGTGTCAGGGGCGTCGAAATAGAATGTTCGAAATATACTATGAATACCACTGATGTTCTCTACTCCTGTTACCGCGTTGGTTTGAGCATCCCGACAGCTTCGACTTTCCATGCGGGAAACTGTTGTTTCGCACGACTAGGGATGTGGCACTGAAAAGTGTTGAACAATATGAAACTGCAGGTTCGACGCTCGCCTGCTGCTGGAGCGGCTGCGCAACAAGCGGCTGATGTTCGTGGGAGATTCGCTGAACCGGAACCAGTGGGAGTCGATGGTGTGCCTGGTCCAGTCGGCGATCCCCAAGGGCCACAAGACCCTCACCAAGTTCGTCAACAACGGATCCAGCAACGTCTTCTACGCACACGTACGTGCCTTTTTTCAACCGCATGCAGTACATACACATTCAACAGATCGATCTAGCCTGAGACAGAGGAGCTCATGGACGTGCAGGATTACAACGCGACGGTGGAGTTCTACTGGGCGCCGTTCCTGGTGGAGTCCAACTCGGACAACCCCAAGGTGCACAGCGTCCCGGACCGGGTCATACAGTGGCACTCCATCGCCAAGCACGCCAAGAACTGGGTCGGCGTCGACTACCTCGTCTTCAACACCTACATCTGGTGGCTCAGCGCGCTCGACATGAAAGTCCTGTAAGTTCCGTTTAAAAAAAAAAGTCCTGTAAGTTGTAATACTATGTGGACATTTCAGTTGCTTGGTAGTATCTCGACTACTCGTGGTGCGTTCTCCTTTTGAATTTGAACGAAATGATGATGAATCGACAGGAAAAAAGGGTCGTTCGACGAGGGCGCTACCGAGTACGAGGAGGTGGACCGGCCCGTGGCGTACAGCGAGGTGCTCAAGACGTGGGCCAAGTGGGTCGACCGCAACATTGACCCCAACAGCACCACCGTCTTCTTCATGGGAATGTCACCCAACCACATCACGTAAGCCCCTTCTTCCACACTACTATACGTGTTACCTCTCATTCTTTGCTTGCATTGTACGTACGTACGTAGTACACGTTCCATCTTTTTCTTTGCTTCAGTTTTTCTTCTCTCCGAAGGAGTTCCTTTGCTTCAGTTCAGATTCAGAAAAATATGGTTTCCTTGAGGATCGGTTTATTGAGAGAGGGACCCCCGCGCGCAGCGAGATCTCTCTTTCAGTTTCAATTAGGTGTTGAGTTGAGCTTGAGCATTGCCTTAATTCGCACAAAAGGCAAACGGCGACAGGGATTTGTCAGATGTTAACTAACAAGTCAAGTCACACTTGCTTTATACACCATCTAAATGAAGTTGGTGGCGAGAGAGGACCCCTAACCTTCGGAGATGCACATGTGCCACCTATCTATTCTCGATCATATACTATTGTTTGTGGTGCTAATTAAACTCCGATCATGTCAACAAAAAACACAGGCCGGAGGCATGGGGCAACCAGGGCGGCATCAAGTGCGCAATGGAGACGCAGCCGATCGCGAACCGGAGCGCGACGCTGGACGTGGGCACGGACTGGCGCCTCTACGCGGGCGCCCAGGACGTGCTCAAGACGTTCCGGCGCGTGCCGGTGCACTTCGTCGACATCACGGCGCTGTCGGAGCTCCGCAAGGACGCGCACACGTCGGTGCACACGCTCCGGCAGGGGAAGCTGCTCACGCCGGAGCAGCAGGCCAACCCCAAGACGTACGCCGACTGCATCCACTGGTGCCTGCCGGGCCTGCCCGACACCTGGAACCAGTTCCTCTACGCCCGCATCCTCTCCAGCCCCTCCACCCAACACCAACAGTAGCCTCCCTCCCTAGTTCAAACGGAGCTCCAACGTGGCTCCTCGAGTGAGTGTTGCATACAGATACAGAAGAGTAAAGGGCCGTTGAAAGAAACAAAGGATGGATGCCCGCCATCTCTCTTTCTTTTCACCATTTTTCTACTGGTTGCGTAAAGCCGTCATGTCCTGTTAACCTGTGATTCTTTTTGTTCAAAAGAAACGGAAGGTTAGGATAATGAAATATGTAGTGGGCTGTTTTTTTTTTCTTAAATGGAGGAGGACCCCTGGCCTCTGCATATGGACGATGCATGCAGCCACTTTATTAATTATTCACACAAGACCTTACAAAGTTATACAACAATAAGACTGAAGCCACCGTCTAGGCAACAAACTGTCGCTACTCCTATCCAATTGATGAAGGGATGCTGATAGTCTGGGTTAATACCAAATAGACCTTGCAGCCAAATCTAACATTTAAGACCTGAGGTCCCAACCAGGACGTCTGTCGGGTACGGGCACCCACCAGTTCGGCGTGCTCCTCAACCAGGACGCTTGCCGGGTATGAGGCCACCGCAGCCACCTGCCACTAATCCATCTTCAAAGCTGTACAACTGCATTTACCTTGCCCGCTCTAGCTGCTGCCGACGCCACCAAGACGCCAGACGGCGTCGACTTCCTGCGCATGTCCATCGCCACACATCTGACGCCAAGCCTCCGCTGCTCCATGCCGCCAAGAACCTCCGCCATGAATATGTAGAAAGAAACACCGCTCCGCCGAAGAAGCCAACCACTGGTCCCTCGAGCCCGAGTGCATCTCTAGGAATGCTGCCCCCAAGGGGGTAACGACACATGAATGCCGTCGTCATCCGATCAACTGATCTAGGATTTTCCCCCAGAGGTATTGGTGAGGTTGAGAGTTTCACATTGATGATGCCTTCATGAAGGAAATGATGATAAGGACATCGTCATCACCGGCTCCGGCCAACGATCGAAAACCAGGTTTTCACTCGAATCCGTCCCAAGGAATCCACCCGACAACCTGTGACCGTCTCGACCGCCTTCAAGGCCCCAGATCTAGCCACCTAGATCCGGCGAACAACCGCAACAGCAGTGCCACCGTAGGAGCCCTGGCGCACCGGCCACTGCTAGAGTGTGCCACCACTGGAGCCTCGGAGGAGGGCTCCCACCCCCACCTCGCCAAACCGTGAGAGCCGCCGAGATGGATCCCACGCGCTCGTCATCGTCTCTGATCCGAACCATTCCGCAATCAGATCGCCGTCACAGATCCGCCTTGGACAGGGACTGCACCACGCCATGCCGCCGCGGGAAGCCCGAGCTTTACCCGCCGCCACCTTCCAGGGTTGCTGCCCCGGGATCCAGATAGAACATCACCGCTGCCACCGGCCTTGTTCCGCCGCTGTCGGCCGGCCGAGCCGCCGGCCACTGCGACCTCCGCCGCCATGGCCATGCAAGCCCTCCGAACGACCGGCACCACCAGATCTTCCATGAAACCCGTAGTTCCGCCGCCTCCGCCCCTCACGACCCGCCACCTTGCGTCGTCGCAGGAGAAACGACCACGCCGCCGCGTTGCAGATCAGGGCGGAGCGCCCTGGCGCCGTGGGAGACCCGCCTCACCCGATGCGACGCAGGAGGGAAGAGGGCCTCCGCTGCCGCCGTCAGCCGCCCGGGGCTTCGCTCGACGGCCTCCTCCAACGGCGGCGGAGGGGAGGGGGGAGATGGAGACGCCTGGCGGCGATGGGGGCTAGGGTTTCCACCCGAGCCGCCCGGGCGGGGGGCGACACAGGGGCCTGAAATCTGAACTGTTGTGTTGACTGGCTCATTTTCTTCTCCTGCCAAAAAGCTCGTGAGATGTGTAGATCAAATTTTGAGGAGCATTACACCGTACTGGCGCTCTGGTGATCAAGGGAGATATAAAGGCCGGACGTACATCTGTTCTTCACTCATACTGAATCGGATGTTCCTTCTCTTTGCTCGCTTTTGTTTCATCCGACGAGTAGCCGTTCGACAACTACTGTGCACACGGACCATAATGCTAAGTAAAGATGTGCAGGGGAATCACCTGGTCTGCACTCCTCCGTAGATAATACTATGTGGAATAAAGTTCTTAGCTCGAGAGGCATGTGTAGGTCTCCTTTCTCTTTTAGTTACTCTCAAATCAAACTGGTAAAGTGTCAATTGTCACGTACAAGGTGTAATAAGGAGCAAATGATGAGCGCAGATGCACTCAATCAGTCTAGTCCTGACTGAGTACTAAAAAAGGAACATTAATGTCACGCCCAATATGCGATACTATCCTAAAGAGACTCGAAGGTCCCACCAAGGCTAGAACCGCATATTGAAACGCTTTTGCAAGGTGGATATCATTACATGAACATTACATAATAGATGGGGATACATACATAAGGCATGCAATGCCACACGAATACAACATCATCTTACATAAGATCACCATCCAACTACGGATGAAACACAAACAAAAACTCAAATGACATCCACCCTGCTAGCTCAGGCTGCCGACCTGGAACCTATTCCCTGATCGAAGAAGAAGCAGAAGAAGAACTCCAAAACAAGCAAACCAAACATCGCTCTCGCGTCATGATCATCGCATAACCGGTACCTACAACTGTTGTTGTAGTAATCTGTGAGCCACGAGGACTCAGCAATCCCACTACCATGGGTATCAAGACTAGCAAAGTTTAATAGGAAAGGAAGGGGTAAAGTGGTGAGGTTGCAGCAGCGACTAAGCATATATGGTGGCTAACAATAAGAGCGAGAAGAGAAGCAAAGGAACGGTCGTGAAGCTAGCAATGATCAAGAAGTGATCCTGAACTCCTACTTACGTCAAACATAACCCAAAACCGTGTTCACTTCCCGGACTCCGCCGAAAAGAGACCATCACGGCTACACACACGGTTGATGCGTTTTAATTCGGATCTGGTGTCAAGTTATCTACAACCGGACATTAACAAATTCCCATCTGCCGCATAACCGCGGGCACGGCTTTCGAAAGTTTATACCCTGCAGGGGTGTCCCAACTTAGCCCATGATAAGCTCTCGCGATCAACGAAGGATATACCTTCTCCCAGGAAGACCCGATCAGACTCGGAATCCCGGTTTACAAGTCATTTCGACAATGGTAAAACAAGTCCAGCAAGACCACCCGATGCGCCAACAATCCCGATAGGAGCTGCACATATCTCGTTCTCAAGGCAACACCGGATGAACATTACGTACAACTAAAACCAGCCCTCAAGTTTCTCCGAGGTGGCGCTGCAAGTGGCTCTGGTTCGGACCAACACTTAGACAAGCATTGGCCTGGGGGGCTATAATAAAGATGACCCTTGGGTTAATTACTCCCAAGGGAAAAGTAGGTGGTGGTGAGGCAAATGGTAAAACCAAGGTTGGTCCTTGCTGCAGGAGTTTTATTCAAAACGAACTGTCAAGGGGGTCCCATAAATCACCCAACCGCGTAAGGAACGCAAAATCTGGGAACATAACACCGGTATGACGGAAATTAGGGCGGCGAGAGTGGAACAAAACACCAGGCATAAGACCGAGCCTTCCACCCTTTACCAAGTATATAGATGCATTAATTAAATAAGAGATATTGTGATATCCCAACATAAACCTGTCCACCATGGAGCAATCTTCAACTTCACCTGCAACTAACAGCGCTATAAGAGGGGCTGAGCAAAGCGGTAACATAGCCAAACAACGGTTTGCTAGGAAGGGTGTCAAAGGTTAGAGGTTCATGGCAATTTGAGAGGCTTGATGAGCAAAAGATAGGTAACGCAACAAAGCGATAGAACGAAGCAACTAGCATATCAATGATAGTAGTGAGATCCAGGGTAGCGGTCATCTTTCATGAAATTCCGCTAGGAAGAAGAACGAGTCCATGAAGAAGATGAAGCCACGAATACGAACCAAGCGTAGACGAACGAATCCTCACGATCGCAACGAAACGGAAACTATCAAGAAGAAGCACACAACATGGTAAACACACCACACATATACAAGACATGATGCTCAACCAAGTATGATGCAAGGCAAGACTACATGAAGCTACTCATGGCAAGAGATGATGCAGACAAGAACAACACATCAAGGCAAGTTTAAATGAGGCCGGAAGCAACATATAACAATTCCGGTAAGTCCTCACATGCAAATTTCGAAATTGGTCCAGATCTGAATAAACCTTATGTTCAAGTTGTTAAACAGCAAGTTAAGATGCACCAAGATGATCTACACGAGATTCTAGTCAAGTTACATATAAAGTTCATTTAGTTCAGAGCTACGGCCTAGAAGATATGAGCAAAACAAGTTAAACATGGCATTGATGCAAAATGCACCCAAACATCAAGCAAACACCTCAAAACAAGGATGCAACATGATAATATGAAGCTACATGCAAAATCAAGCAAGTTTCATATAGCGCACACTCAAAACGGAGCAACGGTTCAACACACACACATGAAACAAGTTTAAAGGACAAGCTGTCCAAAACAGCAACTAGGCATATTGCAAGCACCAAAACAACATGCTACAGCACCACGACATGAGAACAAAAGGCATGGACATGATGTACAGGTAAAGCATAACAAAACATGCTCAAACACACATTGACAAGATTGCAAATAATAACAGTTTCAGACTTTACAGAAATAACATCAGGTTGCAATGTTTAGAGCTATCAAACAATATGTTACAGGAACTTATCATGACAAACAAAGGCATGGTATGAATCTACTAATTGCATAGAACAAAAGTCCCTTACTGACCATGAGCCAAAAATGATCAGAAAATATGATGGCACCCATGTAAACATGTAAAGTTAAAAGACAGATTCAAACATGGCAGGAACAACGATAAGTAGGCATATTGGTGAGCTTGTACCACTCACCACAGAGCAATTCATGGCATGAAAAGGCAAACAACAGTAAGAATACATGTTTATGAAGCTAAGCATGGCAAGAGAAAGTTTATAGGATGCATGGATCACTAGCAACAATCATGGCAACATGGAACTTAATGTTAACAGGCTGACAGCAACATTATTTAGCAACTTTGGAGCAAGATTACAACAAGCTACAGCAAGCTATAAATGTAACCAGGGGCATGGATGGATAGAGCATGACATGTATAACAAAACATCCGTAGTAAACATCTCCAGGTTATACATAGAATGACTTGTAGTAGCAGGTTTACATAGCAACAAAATATAACAGAAACAGCCTAGCAAAACAGTAACAGCAAGTACCCTACTTAACAAGCTCGATTCACTCACCACAAGTCATTGCATGACAAGATAAGCATAGCATCAGCAATAATACATGTTTATGAAACTAACCAAGGCAAGAACAAGTTCATAGCAGGTAAGGACCAACTACAACAACCTTGACAAAATTGAATATGTAAACAATCTGCCAGGAAACATTTTATATCAAAAGTAGAGCAAGAAAATGACATGCTAGACTACTCTATAATTGCAAACAGGGGCATGAATGGATAAAGAATATCCATATGTTCAAAACATCCTTACTGAAGTATCTCAAAATATGCTTGGTTCTCTCTATAGCATCAAGTTTACATGGCATAAAAATAACAGCAGAACAGGGACTGAAATCAGCAACATCACGAAGCCTAGTTTGCATGCTTGTACTAGTCACCATATTGATCACAAAAATACATGGCATACACCCCTGTAAAGATGGCATGATGTAGTTCAAATCACATATAGACATCAACCTCGTAGGATGCACACATCAAACATGGAAAAAATGACAAATGAACATGTTCTGTTAACAGACAGCAGACAATATCATATAGCACACTTGCAACGATGATTCAGGCATCTAGATCAACTCAAACAAGCATGGCACAATGGAATGAAATTAAGAGCATCTCCCAACGAACATTTTGACATATTACACGCACGAAACGGAGCAGTATGCAATAAGTTATGGCATGATGAATAGGGAAACATTATGCAAAAATATCTCGGGACTTGGAGAAAAACGAGGGGGGGGGGGTCAACCTCAGATCTAGGTTGCACGGAAACCGAGGCGCGACTGGAGAAATCTCG
>NC_041387.1:414124644-414129974 GCF_002162155.2 Triticum dicoccoides
AAATCTCGCCGAAGACGGGGCGACGAGGCGGCCGGAGTTCCACCGGAGGAGGGCCGGCGAGGGGACGATGAGCAGGCGGCGGGGGGAGCACGGGCGGCGGAGGGCGGCGCCGGCCGGGGACGGCGGACGGCGGCACGGGGCATCGCTGGGGCGGCGGAGTCCAGCCGGGAGGCGCGACGACAGGGAGGCGCTCCGGCGCAGCGACGAACGGAGGCGGGGGCCCTCGGGGACGACGGGCGGCGACCGGAGGCGAGGTCGCCGGCACCGGGGGCGAGGCGCGAGCGACGGGCGGCGGCGCGGCCGGGACCTGCGGGCAAGCAGCGACGAAGGACGGGCCCGGCACGGCCTGGTTCGGCCCGGGGCGGGCCGGATCTGGGCCCCGGGTGGCGCGGTGAAGTGGGGCGCTGGCGGCGGTGACGTGGCGGCGCGGGAGTGGTAGAGGGCGGCGGTGGCGATGACATGTCATGATCTGATTAGACGGAGGTGACGGGCGGACATGTCCGGCTGCGGCCGGACGTGTCCGGCTGCGGGAGGAGGATGAAGCTAGGGTTGGACTGCGCGAAAATTCGGGGAGGGGCACATATTTATAGGTAGAGGGAGCTAGGAGGCTCCAAATGAGGCACGGTTTTTGCCCACACGGTCGTGATCAAACGACGGAGAGCATGAAGGGGGGTTTGCTGGGTTTTGGGCCAGTTTGGAGGGGTGTTGGGCTGCAACACAAAGAGGGCTTTATGGTTACCCAGTTAACCGTTGGAGTACCAAACGACCTCCAAATGGCACGAAACTTGACAGACGGTCTACCGGTGCTATACCAAGGCCACTTGGCAAGCCTCGGTCCATTCCGAGAACATTTAACACCCGCTCACGACAAGAGGCAAAAGGGGGACGCCGGATGACATAGGAGTGCCGGATTGCAAAACAGACAATGGGGAAAATGCTCGGATGCATGAAACGAAAACGTATGCAAAATGAGATGCACATGATGACATGGCAAAGTGCAACACGCAAGCAAATGACATGGCAACTACGGCGAATAACTGGCAGACACCTGGTGCATCGAATCCGGGGCGTTACAACACTCCTCCACTAACAAGAGATCTCGTCCCGAGATCTTAGGACCGAGACGGAAGGGAAAAAGGGATGAGGTGAAACAAGAATTCAAGAGAAGAAGCAAAGAATCGAGAGCACCCAAAAAGAAGAGAGGAACGACGAGAATGACAAGAATCGAAAGCTCACAGAGTCAGATAGACTATGAAACCACTCTGGTTAGAACAAGATAAGAAACGAATAAGACTGAAAGGATTTAGTCAGCACTCCGGTTAAAACATGGAGGAATAGAACACGAGCTTCACAAGATGGGATGGCACTTGATGAGATGAACAACGCAATGCCTCCGGAAGAATTAAAAGAATGAAATGAAAAGTACTAAGACGGAAGGATTGAATGGAGTCTGCATTTCAGTCGTCCGGTGAGACGAAGCCTGTTCACATTCACCCGACCGACCCCGATGCAGCTCCGACCCACATCTCCACAACACTCGACCCGAAATAGGAAGAAGCGCTCATCCAGTTCCTCCGTGAGAACTGGGACATTTTTGCATGGAAGCCCGCTGACATGCCAGGTGTTCCCAGGGGACTGGCTGAGCATCGCCTAAGAGTCGACTCATCTGCAAAACCAGTTAAAGAGCATCTTCGGCGGTCCGCCGTCCAGAAGAGAAAAGCCATTGGTGAGGAAGTGGCTCGACTGTTGGCGGCAGGATTTATCCGAGAGATATACCACTCCGAGTGGCTCGCTAATGTCGTCATGGTTCCTAAGAAAGACAAATCACTCCGAATGTGCATTGATTTCAAGCACATCAACCGGGCCTGCCCGAAAGATCATTTTCCTCTCCCTCGCATAGATCAAATTGTTGACTCGACCGCGGGATGCGAGAGACTGTCTTTTCTAGACGCCTACTCCGGGTACCACCAGATCCGTCTGTACGGACCCGACGAGGTAAAAACAGCTTTCATCACTCCATTCGGATGCTTCTGCTATATCACCATGCCATTCGGCCTCAAGAATGCCGGAGCCACATTTATGCGAATGATTCAAAAGTGTCTACTCACTCAAATCAGTCGGAATGTGGAAGCGTATATGGATGATATCGTCGTCAAGTCACGAAAAGGTTCCGACCTGCTCGCTGACCTCGCTGAAACATTTGCCAACCTCAGAAGGTATGATATCAAGCTCAATCCATCAAAGTGCACATTTGGAGTTCCTGGTGGCAAGTTACTCGGTTTTCTCATTTCCGAACGAGGAATCGACGCTAATCCAGAGAAGATCGGCACTATTCTCCGAATGAAACGCCCTGTGCGAGTGCACGATGTCCAGAAGCTTACTGGATGCTTGGCCGCATTAAGTCGATTCATCTCACGACTCGGTGAAAAGGCATTGCCTCTTTACCGACTAATGAAGAAGGCAGACAAGTTCGAGTGGACTCCAGAAGCTGATGCAGCGTTTGCCGAGCTAAAAGCTCTGCTCTCCACCCAGCCGGTGCTTGCTGCTCCAATCAGCAAAGAGCCTCTGTTGCTCTATATCGCAGCCACAGGACAAGTCATCAGTACTATGCTTACGGTCGAGCGGGAAGAAGAAGGAAAAGCTCTCAAAGTTCAGCGCCCAGTGTATTATTTGTCTGAAGTCTTGACTCCATCTAAGCAGAGATATCCTCATTATCAGAAGCTTGTGTATGGAATATACATGACCACAAAGAAGGTTGCTCATTATTTCTCTGATCACTCCATCACAGTCGTCAGCGACGCTCCACTATCAGAGATTTTGCACAACAGAGATGCAACTGGTCGAGTGGCTAAATGGGCGATTGAACTTCTTCCCCTTGATATCAAGTTTGAGGCAAAGAAAGCCATTAAGTCCCAAGCAATAGCAGATTTCCTCGCCGAGTGGATTGAACAGCAGCAGCCGACTGAAGTTCACTCGGAGCATTGGACCATGTTCTTTGATGGCTCTAAGATGTTGAATGGTTCCGGTGCTGGGGTTGTCCTGGTTTCCCCCAGAGGAGATAAGCTCAGATATGTGCTCCAGATTCACTTTGATTCCTCCAACAATGAGGCAGAATATGAGGCCCTCTTATATGGGTTGCGCATGGCCATTTCACTCGGCGTCCGTCGCCTGATGGTCTATGGCGACTCGGATTTAGTGGTCAACCAAGTGATGAAGGAGTGGGATGTGAGAAGCCCAGCCATGACTGGATACTGCAGTGCAGTGAGGAAGCTGGAAAAGAAGTTCGAGGGGTTGGAGCTCCATCATATACCCCGACTGAAAAATCAAGCAGTTGATGATCTAGCAAAGATAGGTTCCAGGAGAGAAGCCATTCCGAGTGGTGTGTTCTTGGAGCATATACACATTCCGTCAGTAAAAGAAGATCCTTTCACCGAAGAAGCTCCACAACCCAAGAGTGCCACAGATCCGACTGAGGTTGAAGTCCCAGCAGTGGTCGACTTGGTTATGGAGATCTTGGTGGTCATTCCCGATTGGACAGTTCCATATATCGCATATATCCTGAGAAAAGAGCTCCCGGAGGATGAGGAAGAGGCTCGACAGATCGTCCGTCGATCTAAGGCCTTTACCGTAATCAAAGGACAGTTATACAGAGAAAGCGCGACTGGAGTTGGTCAGAAGTGCATAACGCCAGAAGAAGGTCGAATCATCCTTAATGATATTCACTCGAGGACCTGCGGTCATCATGCGTCCTCTCGGACTATCGTGGCCAAAGCATACCGAGCCAGATTTTACTGGCCAAAGGCGAATGAGATGGCGAAGGAGATAGTGGATAAGTGCGAGGGATGTCAGTTTTACTCGAATATGTCGCACAAGCCTGCATCAGCCCTGAAGACCATTCCACTCGTCTGGCCTTTCGCAGTATGGGGGTTGGACATGGTCGGTCCTTTGAGAATAGGGCGAAGTGGCTTCACGCATGTGATGGTGGCGGTCGACAAGTTCACCAAGTGGATTGAGGCTAAACCAATCAAGAACCTTGACGCCGGTACTGCTGTTAGCTTCATCAAGGAACTAATATTCAGATATGGAGTCCCTCACAGCATCATTACGGATAATGGGTCGAACTTTGACTCGGAGGAATTCAGAGATTTCTGTAACTCTCAAGGCACACGACTCGACTACGCTTCAGTCGCCCATCCGCAGTCGAATGGACAAGCGGAGCGAGCCAATGGCCTGATTCTCAAGGGATTGAAACCCCGACTGATGCGTGATCTCAAGCATGCAGCTGGAGCTTGGGTCGACGAACTTCCCTCAGTTCTTTGGGGACTGCGGACCACACCTAATCGGTCGACCGAAAGAACTCCATTCTTCTTGGTCTACGGAGCTGAAGCAGTCTTGCCGAGTGATCTTCTCCACAATGCTCCTCGAGTTGAAATCTACAACGAAGCAGAAGCTGAACAAGCGCGGCAGGACGCAGTCGACCTTTTAGAGGAAGAAAGGGAGATGGCTCTGATCCGGTCGACCATCTACCAACAAGATTTGCGTCGTTTCCACGCCAGAAATGTGAGAGGTCGAGCCTTCCAAGAAGGAGATTTAGTTCTCCGAGTGGATCAGAAGAAACAACACAAGCTTGCTCCTTCTTGGGAAGGACCCTTCATCGTCACCAAAGTTCTTCACAACGGGGCGTACCGTCTTTACAACGTCGAGCATAATATCGACGAGCCCCGAGCTTGGAACGCGGATCTACTCCGCCCATTTTACACTTAAGTTTTATCACTCGGATGAGTTGCAATAAAGTACTTCTGTAGTTCAT
Organism: Triticum dicoccoides; assembly: GCF_002162155.2. NCBI lineage: Eukaryota > Viridiplantae > Streptophyta > Magnoliopsida > Poales > Poaceae > Triticum > Triticum dicoccoides. The sequence goes on from NC_041387.1 coordinate 414,129,455, forward strand.
GGACCTCAAAATAATAGTGTCATAGTTCTTCCATAATTTTTGTCACTTTTTATTTTGTCCAATAAAATCCCCCTCAGTGGGTGACTTAGCCGCGAATCCGTTCCGCCTAAGTTTGTAAAAAATCCTACCGAGTGGTGAGCCAGACTCCCACTCGGAGGCTTAGCTGCGAATCCGTTTCGCCTAAGTTATCAAAAATCCTACCGAGTGGTAAGCCAGACTTCCACTCGGAGGCTTAGCTGCAGTCCAAGTACTCGCCTAAGTTATGAAAATCCTACCGAGTGGTAAGCCAGACTTCCACTCGGGGGCTTAACTGCAGCCCAGTGCTCGCCTAAGATATAAAAATCCTACCGAGTGAAGAGCAAACCTCCCACTCGGGGGCTTAGCTGCAGTCCAAGTACTCGCCTAAGTTACCGAAATCCTACCGAGTGAAGAGCAAACCTCCCACTCGGGGGCTTAGCTGCAGTCCAAGTACTCGCCTAAGTTACCGAAATCTTACCGAGTGGTAAGCCAGACTTCCACT
>NC_041387.1:414130599-414137006 GCF_002162155.2 Triticum dicoccoides
CTCGCCTAAGTTATGAAAATCCTACCGAGTGAAGAGCAAACCTCTCACTCGGGGGCTTAGCTGCAGCCCAGTGCTCGCCTAAGATATAAAAATCCTACCGAGTGAAGAGCAAACCTCTCACTCGGGGGCTTAGCTGCAGCCCAGTGCTCGCCTAAGATATAAAAATCCTACCGAGTGAAGAGCAAACCTCTCACTCGGGGGCTTAGCTGCAGCCCAGTGCTCGCCTAAGTTATGAAAATCCTACCGAGTGAAGAGCAAACCTCTCACTCGGGGGCTTAGCTGCAGCCCAGTGCTCGCCTAAGTTATCGAAATCCTACCGAGTGAAGGGCAAACCTCTCACTCGGGGGCTTAGCTGCAACCCAGTGTTCGCCTAAGCTATGAAAATCCTTCCGAGTGATAAGCCAGACTTCCACTCGGAGGCTTAGCTGCAGCCCAGCGCTCACCTAAGTGGATTAAGGAATAAGTTGATTGCAGTAAGCCCCCTGCTTTGAACCTGCAAAAGACATTTCGAGCCAAGAGCAATCATATTCAAACGACAAATTCAAGTTCGATCGATACCTAAAGGAACCGGAAGTGCTCAGGCGCTAAGCCCGTTAAGGTTTATCGGTTACAATTCCACTCGGCATACCGAGGCAAATTTAAAGCGTCGAGCCTAGAAGAAGTTTTTTACCCCTCCTGTGGAGGGATGGAAGGTGCAACAAACTCATCAAGATCAATCCCATCTGCGATCTGAGTGGCAGCTGCAAGGAAAGTTTCCATAAAGGACCTGAAGTCGTGTTTCTTGGTGTTGGCCACCCGGAGGGCCACCGGCTTGTCTTCTCGCGCATCTTTGCAGTGAACTCGAGCCATACACAGAGCAACATCTGCACCACACCGAGCCGAGGATTTTTTCCACTCCTGCACTCGACCAGGGATCGTGTTCAAGCGAGCCATCAGCGACTCGAGGTCATTCTGAAGAGTCTCCCCGGGCCATAGCGTCGAGTCGATGCGAGATGTGGCGACCTTCAGCCTTGCAAGATAGTCCACGACAGCTGCAACACGGGACTCCAGTCGGAAAACATTCATGGCAGCTTCGTCGTCCATCGGAGAATTGACGGGGTCAAGGTTTGGTTCCAGCCGGCTAGTTTCTTCTTCAAAGTTTTGACAAAATTCTGCAAGGATGATCACCGAGTCAAGGCAATGGTCGAATGGAAAAACCACGGTTGGAAATGATCGCCGAGCATAGAGATTTACCTTCAAGCATAAGAAACAGCTTCTTGGCAAGACCATTCAGGAAGGCCTCCAGATCTTTTTTCTTCCCAAGAGCAGCTTTTAGATTGGCATTTTCTTGCTCATGCTTGGCGACTGAAGCTAACTTCTCGTCAACAAGCTTGATCTTCTTAGCTAGTTCAAGGTCCTTCTTCCGTTCGGCCTCCCTCACCTTACCTGCAAGTTACAGCAAGATCAGATTTTGAAACAAATAAAGGGAAAAAGCAGTCGTCAAGGTCTCACCAAACATACCTTCGGTCTCCTCCTTTGCCTTAGTCAGATTCTCCTGAACCAGCTTCAAATTCAGCTCGAGCTGAATGTGCTTGTTTTCCAGCTCAGAGTAGCGAGCCACAAGATCACAGGAGTTCTGCGAAGAACCAATCGACTAAAATGTCAAATATAATTCACTTCCGAGTGAAAAAGGAAAAATCACGCGTTTCTAAGACTACAGCCGAATACGAGCATTCGACCGTAGTCTCGGGGACTACACCCAGTGGGTGCACTCAGCGTGCCCCCACTAATCGACCAGTCGAAGACAGAGTCGACCAGTCGACCGGTTTGTGAAACCCAGTCGCCTTAGTCGAATGATGGAGAGACTGAAATTATAAAGCCTAAGGCCGACTGCCAGCAGTCGACCTTAGCCTTGGGGACTACACCCAGTGAGTGCACTCAGCGTGCCCCCACTAATCCTATTTGAAGACAGAGTCGACCAGTCGACCTCAAAAAAAAATAAGATGTATTCTCTAAGACTGTAACCGACTGCCAGCAGTCGACCACAGTCTCGGGGAATACACCCAGTGGGTGCACTCAGCGTGCCCCCACCGGTTTGCGAAATCCATTCGCCGTAGTCGAATGACGGAGAGACTGAAATTATAAAGCCTAAGGCCGACTGCCAGCAGTCGACCTTAGCCTTGGGGACTACACCCAGCGGGTGCACTCAGCGTGCCCCCGCTAACACGGAGTTTAAATCAACACACCCAGCGGGTGACTACTATAAATTCTGGAAAGAAAAGTTTTTTGATAGCATATCCTAACAGAACAAGTGGTGGTCGACTGACCTGAACATTCCTTTGAAGGGCGGAACTGGCGTCATAGGCTGCCTGGCTCGCATCCCGGATGGTCTTCAACTGCTCCATCATGATTCCTGCCTGGCGTATCGCCTCCTTCGCGGCGCCAGCTTGGTCCTCTGGGACGTGGTGCGTCGTGAAGAGGGAGGGCTGCGGAGCACTCGTCAGCGGATCTGCGAAGGACACAGTGTGTCGAGTGGAGTTCTCCTCCTCCGCGACCAGAGTCTCAGGCACCGTCACATCCTGGGGCACCCTGCTGGCAGTCGCTTTCCTTCTCATTCTGTGCTTTAGTGGTTCCTCGTCTTCATCGTCATCAGGGAGAGTGATAACAACATTGGATGGAGCTACAGAAAAGAATCAGAATTAGAGATCATGAGTCAGTCGACTAGAAACGGTGTTAAGAGTATAATACCAGGTTTTGAGGTTGCTGCGTCCTCCATCGCATGGTCGTCAGCCCGGGCTGAGGTCTCAGAAGTAGCAGCACTGCAACTCCAAAGAGTCAGTCGACTAACTCCAGCGCCAACCAGAGATAAAGTTCACACAAAACAAGAAGGTGTAAGCAATATGATTACCCTGATATGGTGGGGATGGACACCTTCATCTTCGGCAGGTGCTTGGTCGGCTTCGACGGGGCCGCCCTGGGCTGCTTCGGCGCCTTTTCAGTCGGCGCCGGAGAGGTGGTCCGGGGGCGCTTGGTCGACTGAGTAACAGTCGCGACCCCCTCGCCACGTTCAGTCGTAGGGTCATGAACAAGTTTCGACCGCCTTTCCGAGCACGGTGGTGCGACCTCCTCCTCCTCCTCCTCTTCGCCGTCCTCATCGTCATCATCATCATCGTCATCGTCATCATCATCGGCCTCGGCGGCGTCCGAGTCCCACTCCTCCTCCTGACTCTCGCCCCCGCTCGCTTCTCCCTCCTCAGTCGGAGCCTGCGCTCCGTTGGGCATTGAGTACAGTTCAGTGAGGGCCTGATGGACAACAAGACAAAGATCAGTCGACCGATCGACAGAGAAAACAGAAATAAATACGACAAAAATACAATGGGAAGTGGAGCAGACATACCTTGTTTGGGTCACTGTGGCAGTCGAGTGGAGGAATCCGTCTGGCTCCGCGAGGGTTATCCTTGTTCCCAGTAACAGCGGCCATCCACCTTTCCAGAGTGGCATCGTCGACTGTTTCTGGGTTAACCCGAGTCACGTCCTCAGTCCCACAGTACAACCACATGCAGTGGCTCCGGAACTGAAGAGGCTGGATTCGGCGCCTAAGGAAAACTTCCAGGAGATCCATGCCCGTCACTCCCTCCCGAACCAACTGAACTACGCGCTCCATCAACATCTTCACGTCAGCTTTCTCCTCCAGAATCAGCTTCAGGGAGGAGGGCTTGTTCACTCGGTCCATGGTAAATGGAGGGAGCCCACTCGACTGCCCCGGTGTCGACTCGTCCTGGCAGTAGAACCAGGTCGACTGCCAGCCTCTGACTGACTCGGGAAATGTCATAGCTGGGAAGGTGCTCTTGTTTCTCACCTGGATCCCCAGACCTCCACACATTTGGACCACTCGGGTTCTTTCGTCGCCTGGACTCGCCTTCTTCACAGTTTGAGAGCGACATGTGAATATGTGCTTGAACAAGCCCCAGTGCGGTCGACAGCCCAGAAAACTCTCGCACATGGACACAAACGCGGCAAGATAGGCGATAGAATTCGGGGTGAAGTGGTGGAGTTGCGCTCCAAAAAAGTTCAAGAAACCACGGAAGAAAACGCTCGGCGGCAAAGAGAATCCGCGGTCGACATGGGTAGCCAGAAGCACGCACTCACCCTCTTCCGGCTGGGGTTGCCACTCTTTCCCCGGAAGCCTCGCAGCTCCATGGGGGATCAGGCCCTCGTTGGCCATGTCGAGGAGGTCCTTCTCCGTGATGGTCGACTGGATCCAATCTCCCTGGACCCAGCCTTTCGGCAGGCGGGATCTAGACGAAGACCCACCGCGGCTGGTGGATCTCCCCTTCGCCTTCTCCGTCGCCGACGCCTTCTTCACGCGCTTCAGCGCCGCCGTCTTCTCCTTGACCATGGCTTCCGGCGGGGCGCGTGAGGAGAAGTGGTGCGGGGGCAAGAGAGAGCGCGTTGGGCGGAGACGAAGGAGGCAGAGAGAGAGAATGCTGAAGCACTGTTCAAAAAAACCCCGCCGGGCGCATTTATAAGATCCCTTCCGAGTGGATGACAGGTGGACCCGGCAGATCTAATCATATCCTGGAACTGTTACACGGGCGAGATACGTGGCGAAGAAAGCGGCGCGAGAATCGAGGCGTCTATGTCCCGTCCCATCCGAACGCCGCAGTCCGCTCCGCTTCGCGCGTTTCCCCAAATTTCGCATCCCGCGGAATCCGCTAACGGCAGATCAGTCTGTCAGGCGCGGGATTTCCTGCGATCCGTCGCTCGGAAATCGACGAAGCCCGAAAGATCACTCGATGAAAGAAAAGAATGGACCGAGTCGACTGAAGGCGAGTTGCTCACTATCAACGAAGAGATTCTATGGATTCAGGACAACGCACGACCAGTGTGCAAAGGTCAATCGGAAACAGCATCAACTCCTCCGTCACTCAAAGCCTCAATCCATTCGGGGGCTAATGATGGGGTCATGTACCTAGGGTAGGGTCACAGACCTGATCTAAGTACCCTGCCCAAGGACACCCTTAGAAGAGGTCACCTTCCAGTCGACCAACGAGGGATTCACTCGACTGACTTGAAGGACTCGACCACGAAGACTCACTCGACTACCAGGAGGTCAAAAGGCACTCTGCACTACAACGGCCTGTAGTTAAGTAGGCTTTATGATAATTAAGTCACTTTATGTGGGACGTTACCAGTAACGCCCCGGACTAAATACACCTTAAACCCTTCATTACGTGGGCTGGCTGGGGTCCTGGCGCACTCTATATAAGCCACCCCCCTCCACAGGCAGAAGGGTTCGGCACCCTATAACTCATATACACACAATCCACTCGACCGCCTCTGGGCTCCGAGACGTAGGGCTTTTACTTCTTCCGAGAAGGGCCTGAACTCGTACATCTCTTGTGTTTACAACTTCTCCATAGCTAGAACCTTGCCTCTCCATACCTACCCCCCACTCTACTGTCAGACTTAGAACCACGACAAGGACCAACTACAACAACCTTGACAAAATTGAATATGTAAACAATCTGCCAGGAAACATTTTATATCAAAAGTAGAGCAAGAAAATGACATGCTAGACTACTCTATAATTGCAAACAGGGGCATGAATGGATAAAGAATATCCATATGTTCAAAACATCCTTACTGAAGTATCTCAAAATATGCTTGGTTCTCTCTGTAGCATCAAGTTTACATGCATAAAAATAACAGCAGAACAGGGACTGAAATCAGCAACATCACGAAGCCTAGTTTGCATGCTTGTACTAGTCACCATATTGATCACAAAAATACATGGCATACACCCCTGTAAAGATGGCATGATGTAGTTCAAAACACATGTAGACATCAACCTCGTAGGATGCACACATCAAACATGGAAAAAATGACAAATGAACATGTTCTGTTAACAGACAGCAGACAACATCATATAGCACACTTGCAACGATGATTCAGGCATCTAGATCAACTCAAACAAGCATGGCACAATGGAATGAAATTAAGAGCATCTCCCAACAAACATTTTGACATATTACACGCACGAAACGGAGCAGTATGCAATAAGTTATGGCATGATGAATAGGGAAACATTATGCAAAAATATCTCGGGACTTGGAGAAAAACGAGGGGGGGGGGTCAACCTCTGATCTAGGTTGCACGGAAACCGAGGCGCGGCTGGAGAAATCTCGCCGAAGACGGGGCGACGAGGCGGCCGGAGTTCCACCGGAGGAGGGCCGGCGAGGGGACGATGAGCAGGCGGCGGGGGGAGCACGGGCGGTGGAGGGTGGCGCCGGCCGGGGACGGCGGACAGCGGCACGGGGCATCGCTGGGGCGGCGGAGTCCAGCCAGGAGGCGCGACGACAGGGAGGCGCTCCGGCGCGGCGACGAACGGAGGCGGGAGCCCTCGGGGACGACGGGCGGAGACCCGA
>NC_041387.1:414137659-414140154 GCF_002162155.2 Triticum dicoccoides
GGCGGCGGTGACGTGGCGGCGCGGGAGTGGTAGAGGGCGGCGGTGGCGATGACATGGGATGATCTGATTGGACGGAGGTGACGGGCGGACATGTCCGGCTGCGGCCGGACGTGTCCGGCTGCGGGAGGAGGACGAAGCTAGGGTTGGACTGCGCGAAAATTCGGGGAGGGGCACATATTTATAGGTAGAGGGAGCTAGGAGGCTCCAAATGAGGCACGGTTTTTGCCCACACGGTCGTGATCAAACGACGGAGAGCATGAAGGGGGGTTTGCTGGGTTTTGGGCCAGTTTGGAGGGGTGTTGGGCTGCAACACAAAGAGGGCTTTATGGTTACCCAGTTAACCGTTGGAGTACCAAACGACCTCCAAATGGCACGAAACTTGACAGACGGTCTACCGGTGCTATACCAAGGCCACTTGGCAAGCCTCGGTCCATTCCGAGAACATTTAACACCCGCTCACGACAAGAGGCAAAAGGGGGACGCCGGATGACATAGGAGTGCCGGATTGCAAAACGGACAATGGGGAAAATGCTCGGATGCATGAAACGAAAACGTATGCGAAATGAGATGCACATGATGACATGGCAAAGTGCAACACGCAAGCAAATGACATGGCAACTACGGCGAATAACTGGCACACACCTGGTGCATCGAATCCGGGGCGTTACAACACTCCTCCACTGACAAGAGATCTCGTCCCGAGATCTTAGGACCGAGACGGAAGGGAAAAAGGGATGAGGTGAAACAAGAATTCAAGAGAAGAAGCAAAGAATCGAGAGCACCCAAGAAGAAGAGAGGAACGACGAGAATGACAAAAATCGAAAGGTCACAGAGTCAGATAGACTATGAAACCACTCCGGTTAGAACAAGATAAGAAACGAATAAGACTGAAAGGATTTAGGCAGCACTCCGGTTAAAACATGGAGGAATAGAACACGAGCTTCACAAGATGGGATGGCACTTGATGAGATGAACAACGCAATGCCTCCGGAAGAATTAAAAGAATGAAATGAAAAGGACTAAGACGGAAGGATTGAATGGAGTTGTTGAGAAAATCAACAACGAAAAGAATAAGCTTGTTGTGGTCTTATAGGTAACATCTCAAGATCATAAGGTGATAACCGGCCACAAATTGAAATGATTGGACAGCTTAGAAGAACGAAGAAATGCAAAACTCCACTTTGAAAGAATACAGAGAAATAATTGCCCTTTGAGATGCGAGAAGAAAAGATACTTGAACTCCACCAACAAAATCTTGATGAACTCTTGAGGAATGAATTAAATCATGAAGAACCACCATGAAGAACTCCGGTACCAAAAGGATGATGAGATAGAATGAAGGAAAAGAATAAGATGAGCCTTGCAGTGATTTAAATGGAGGTCCCGACGAAATGGCCGAGGAAGTTTGAACTCTGGAAAAGAAAAGATGGAGAACACTTGGAACTAGATTCTATTCCTCACGAACAAACTCTGAAGAAAAGGGATTACTAGACGATGATGAAATAAGAATAAGAATTACGTTATGTTTATCCTCATCCAATTTAATGGTTGACGAGCGGATTTGGCATGCAACTTATTCTTATTGAAAAAGGATTAAGGGGGAACATAGCACAAAACTTGAGAAAATCTTCATGAACCACCGGTAGGATTGAAAAGAATGAATGGATTAAAATGATAATCAAGGAAAAAGAATCTGAAAGAACCACCGTTAGAATTCGGAAATGACTGATGAAAGAGAATGAAACACCGGGAAGGATTAGAAGAACCAATATGCTCGAGGGGATTTAGATGCAAAAGGACAAAGAGATCATGAGCTGATTAAAGAACACTTGAAGGAAGCACCGGAATAATTGGATAACGGTAACTGAAATGTGAGGATGAAGAATTCTTCTGGAATGATGGCCTCCGATGAAAAGAAATGGAAAAACAACTCCTGACATACTCCGGTAGAATGAAAACCGAAAAGGTTGAGCCAACAATGAAATGATTTGAAATCGATCTTGAAAGGCATGTGACTGATGGAATCCATTCTTACGTCACACTTGAAAAGAGTTTAAGAATAACTCCGGGAAATTTGAAGAGTCAGGTAAGATCCTGGAAAAAGACCTGTGGTTAGGGCCCACTGAAGAGATAACTTCGTTGAAAAGGATTGTTGAACAGATAGATGATGCACCGGAACAACTGAAGTATTTGAATGAGGTGGCAACCTCGACTTAATTGGAACACAGACGAATCTCCTGAGATGTCTTGAACACTCCGGAAGGACAAACTGGCGAGAGGCGAACGAGCAGGGAAAACACTTGAGCCGAGGAAAAGAATATAATCACTACCGAAAACTTGAATTGAATCCACCGGAGAAGAAAAAGAGATGAAGAATGTCGAACAAAAGAGAATTCACCGGTTGAAGTGATTGAGGGAATACTGAAGAGGATCCCCACGAATGAAATTGATGCTCGAAGCAGACTCAGGCTCCGGGAAGAAAAGGGTGGGAGGGC
>NC_041387.1:414140389-414144990 GCF_002162155.2 Triticum dicoccoides
CAAAGGCAACAGGAAGGGAGAACCGACGAATATCTTAAAGAGAAACACCGGTTGAAATCATTTAGGAAAGAAAGCAAAGATTTTGCACGAGTAGAAAGCATACTCGATTACGGACTCCGGCTCCGAGGAGAAAAGGGGTGGGCGGGTGGGAAAAATAAAACGACTGAGGATTGAACTTGGCAAAGACGAAGAGGATCGAGTCGACTTGACGAGAAATGCACCGGATGAAAAGAGGGGAGAACCAACGATCGGAAAACCAACTGCGTGATCCTAAAGAAAAATTTGAAGGGGAAGAGAAGTAATTCAAAACACCTACGTCAAGATTCCTGACCAGAGCGACGAAGGGACTGAGGAGTAAAAAGAATTCCTACTCTCCGATATAACTAGACTCTGAAAACAATTTTCTTCTAGACTCGACAACGGCCAAACTACATGATCAATCAAGGGGGCTCCTAAGGTCGGTCGAGGCTCTGATACCAACTTGTCACTCCCAATATACGATACTATCCTAAAGAGACTCGAAGGTCCCACCAAGGATAGAACCGCATATTGAAACGCTTTTGCAAGGTGGATATCATTACATCAACATTACATAATAGATGGGGATACATACATAAGGCATACAATGCCACACGAATACAACATCATCTTACATAAGATCACCATCCAACTACGGATGAAACACAAACAGAAACTCAAACGAAATCCACCCTGCTAGCCCAGGCTGCCGACCTGGAACCTATTCCCTGATCGAAGAACAAGCAGAAGAAGAACTCCAAAACAAGCAAACATCGCTCTCGCGTCATGATCATCGCATAACCTGTACCTGCAACTGTTGTTGCAGTAATCTGTGAGCCACGAGGACTCAACAATCCCATTACCATGGGTATCAAGACTAGCAAAGCTTAATGGGAAAGGAAGGGGTAAAGTGGTGAGGTTGCAGCAGCGACTAAGCATATATGGTGGCTAACATACGCAAATAAGAGCGAGAAGAGAAGCAAAGGAACGGTCGTGAAGCTAGCAATGATCAAGAAGTGATCCTGAACTCCTACTTACATCAAACATAACCCAAAAACCGTGTTCACTTCCCGGACTCTGCCAAAAGAGACCATCACGGCTACACACACGGTTGATGCGTTTTAATTCGGATCTGGTGTCAAGTTATCTACAACCGAACATTAACAAATTCCCATCTGCCGCATAACCGCGGGCACGGCTTTCGGAAGTTAATACCCTGCAGGGGTGTCCCAACTTAGCCCATGATAAGCTCTCGTGATCAACGAAGGATATACCTTCTCCCACGAAGACCCGATCAGACTCGGAATCCCAGTTTACAAGTCATTTCGACAATGGTAAAACAAGTCCAGCAAGACCGCCCGATGCGCCGACAATCCTGATAGAAGCTGCACATATCTCGTTCTCAGGGCAACACCGGATGAACACTACGTACAACTAAAACCAGCCCTCAAGTTTCCCCGAGGTGGCGCTGCAATTGGCTCTGGTTCAGACCAACACTTAGACAAGCATTGGCCCCGGGGGGGGGGGCTATAATAAAGATGACCCTTGGGTTAATTACTCCCAAGGGAAAAGTAGGTGGTGGTGAGGCAAATGGTAAAACTAAGGTTGGGCCTTGCTAGAGGAGTTTTATTCAAAGCGAACTGTCAAGGGGGTCCCATAAATCACCCAACCGCGTAAGGAACGCAAAATTCGGGAACATAACACCGGTATTGACGAAAACTAGGGCGGCAAGAGTGGAACAAAACACCAGGCATAAGGTCGAGCCTTCCACCCTTTACCAAGTATATAGATGCATTAATTAAATAAGATATATTGTGATATCCCAACATAAACCTGTCCACCATGGAGCAATCTTAAACTTCACCTGCAACTAACAGCGCTATAAGAGGGGCTGAGCAAAGCGGTAACATAGCCAAACAATGGTTTGCTAGGAAGGGTGTCAAAGGTTAGAGGTTCATGGCAATTTGGGAGGCTTGATGAGCAAAAGATAGGTAACGCGGCAAAGCGATAGAACGAAGCAACTAGCATAGCAATGATAGTAGTGAGATCCAGGGTAGCGGTCATCTTTCCTGAAATCCCGCTAGGAAGAAGAACGAGTCCATGAAGAAGATGAAGCCACGAAGACGAACCAAGCGTAGACGAACGAATCCTCACGATCGCAACGAAACGGGAACTATCGAGAATAAGCACACAACATGGTAAACACACCACACATATACAAGACATGATGCTCAACCAAGTATGATGCAAGACAAGACTACATGAAGCTACTCATGGCAAGAGATGATGCAGACAGGAACAACACATCAAGGCAAGTTTAAATGAGGCCGGAAGCAACATATAACAATTCCGATAAGTCCTCATATGCAAATTTCGAAATTAGTACATATCTGAATAAACCTTATGTTCAAGTTGTTAAACAGCAAGTTAAGATGCACCAAGATAATCTACACGAGATTCTAGTCAAGTTACATATAAAGTTCATTTAGTTCAGAGCTACGGCCTAGAAGATATGAGCAAAACAAGTTAAACATGGCATTGATGCAAAATGCACCCAAACATCAAGCAGACACCTCAAAACAAGGATGCAACATGATAATATGAAGCTACATGCAAAATCAAGCAAGTTTCATATAGCACACACTCAAAACGGAGCAACGGTTCAACACACACACATGAAACAAGTTTAAAGGACAAGCTGTCCAAAACAGCAACTAGGCATATTGCAAGCACCAAAACAACATGCTACAGCACCACGACATGAGAACAAAAGGCATGGACATGATGTACAGGTAAAGCATAACAAAATATGAACATTGAGCTATCTCCAGAAAACACTAGAACATGCTCAAACACACATGGCAAGATTGCAAATAATAACAGTTTCAGACTTTACAGAAATAACATCAGGTTGCAATGTTTAGAGCTATCAAACAACATATTACAGAAACTTATCATGACAAACAAAGGCATGGTATGAATCTACTAATTGCATAGAACAAAAGTCCCTTACTAACCATGAGCCAAAAAGGATCAGAAAATATGATGGCACCCATGTAAACATGGCAAGTTAAAAGACAGATTCAAACATGGCAGGAACAACGATAAGTAGGCATGTTGGTGAGCTTGTACCACTCACCACAGAGCAATTCATGGCATGAAAAGGCAACCAACAGTAAGAATACATGTTTATGAAGCTAAGCATGGCAAGAGAAAGTTTATAGGATGCATGGATCATTAGCAACAATCATGGCAACATGGAACTTAATGTTAACAGGCTGACAGCAACATTATTTAGCAACAATGGAGCAAGATTACAACAAGCTATAAATGCAACCAGGGGCATGGATGGATAGAGCATGACATGTATAACAAAACATCAGTAGTAAACATCTCCAGATTATCCATAGAATGTCTTGTAGTAGCAGGTTTACATAGCAACAAAATATAACAGAAACAGCCTAGCAAAACAGTAACAGTAAGTACCCTACTTAACAAGCTCGATTCACTCACCACAAGTCATTGCATGACAAGATAAGTATAGCATCAGCAATAAGACATGTTTATGAAACTAACCAAGGCAAGAACAAGTTCATAGCAGGAAAGGACCAACTACAACAACCTTGGCAAAATTGATTAACATGTAAACAATCTGCCAGGTAACATTTTATATCAAAAGTAGAGCAAGAAAATGACATGCTAGACTACTCTATAATTGCAAACAGGGGCATGAATGGATAAAGAATATCCATATGTTCAAAACATCCTTACTGAAGTATCTCAAAATATGCTTGGATCTCTCTGTAGCATCAAGTTTACATGGCATAAAAATAACAGCAGAACAGGGACTGAAATCAGCAACATCACGAAGCCTAGTTTGCATGCTTGTACTAATCACCATATTGATCACAAAAATACATGGCATACACCCCTGTAAAGATGGCATGATGTAGTTCAAAACACATGTAGACATCAACCTCGTAGGATGCACACATCAAACATGGCAAAAATGACAAATGAACATGTTCTGTTAACAGACAGCAGACAACATCATATAGCACACTTGCAACGATGATTCAGGCATCTAGATCAACTCAAACAAGCATGGCACAATGGAATGAAATTAAGAGCATCTCCCAACGAACATTTTGACATATTACACGCACGAAACGGAGTAGTATGCAATAAGTTATGGCATGATGAATAGGGAAACAATATGCAAAAATATCTCGGGACTTGGAGAAAAACGAGGGGGGGGGGTCAACCTCAGATCTAGGTTGCACGGAAACCGAGGCGCGGCTGGAGAAATCTCGCCGGAGACGGGGCAACGAGGCGGCCGGAGTTCCACCGGAGGAGGGCCGGCGAGGGGACGATGAGCAGGCGGCGGGGCGGAGCACGGGCGGTGGAGGGTGGCGCCGGCCGGGGACGGCGGACGGCGGCGCGGGGCCGCGCTGGGACGACGGAGTCCGGCCGGGAGGCGTGCTGACGGGGAGGCGCTCCGGCGCGGCGATGAACGGAGGCGGGGGCCCTCGGGGACGACGGGCGGCGACCGGAGGCGAGGCGCGGGCGGCGGAGCCTCGGGC